>NC_057345.1:153555065-153560065 GCF_016509475.1 Prionailurus bengalensis
ATTTATTTTAATTTTTTTTTCAACGTTTATTTATTTTGGGGACAGAGAGAGACAGAGCATGAACAGGGGGAGGGGCAGAGAGAGAGAGGGAGACACAGAATCGGAAACAGGCTCCAGGCTCTGAGCCATCAGCCCAGAGCCCAACGCGGGGCTCGAACCCACGGACCGCGAGATCGTGACCTGGCTGAAGTCGGGCGCTCAACCGACTGCGCCACCCAGGCGCCCCAGTCTTATTTTTTTAAGGGCTCTATCATGGTTTTTGAACAATGCCTAATAGTCATCTGTATATTTAATCACTGTGACATATATGTTAGGTCAGTTGGGACTTTATTTATTTTATTTTTTTTATTTTTATTTTTTTTTCAACATTTATTTATTTGTGGGACAGAGAGAGACAGAGCATGAACGGGGGAGGGGCAGAGAGAGAGGGAGACACAGAATCGGAAGCAGGCTCCAGGCTCCGAGCCATCAGCCCAGAGCCTGACGCGGGGCTCGAACTCACGGACCACGAGATCGTGACCTGGCTGAAGTCGGACGCTTAACCGACTGCGCCACCCAGGCGCCCCTAGTTGGGACTTTAGACAGTATAACGTAATGGTGAAGAACACAGCCTTTTGAGTGAATACACTGAGTTAAAATTCTTACTCCACCATTTACTATCTGTTTCACTTTGGATAACGTACTAAATTTGCCAAGCTTCACTTTTCTCCTCGGCAAAATGAACATCCGTTTCACAGGGCTGTTGAAAAGATACAAGATATCACTGTGCCAAGTACATAGTAAATGTCCGAAACTGGTAGTTGTTCTCATTACCATAACCAAGGCATAGTATATTCACCTTTTTATATACAAATTTCTGATAAGGTACAACTCACGTTTTGCCTAATTCTCTTTCCTTAGCAAGAATAAGAATACTTTGAATTGTGAATGTCATGAGTTTTTAAAACAGCGTAAATCAAGTTGATGATATATGTTTATAGTAGATTCTTAAATATCTACTATGCATCTTGGTGTGATATATATTTTCAAACACGAAGTTTATGATTTCATTAGACTCTTAAATAATTTTTTTAAATCTCAGCATTATGAGACATTGTAGTGGAAAGAGTGTTACCTACTTAGTTTTTTTAAATGTTTATTTATTTTGAGAGACAGAGAGAGAGAGAGAGAGAGAGCGAGTGTGCAAGCCAGGGAGGGGCAGAGAGGAGAGAGAGAATCACGAGCAGGCTCTGAGCAGCCAGGGCAGAGCCCGACACAGGGCTTGATCTCACGAACCATGAGATCATGACCTGAGGTGAAATCAAGAATCCAGACTCAACCGACTGAGCCACCCAGGCGCCCCTACCTACTTATTTTTCTTTTCACTAGTTTGTTAATTTTTATCTGGCGTTTTTTTTTTCTAAAAATAATTAGCCTTTCATTCACTGAGACCATATATCTATTGACAATTATAAACTTAAAATTATAGATTCCCAACTGAAAAATTGTTTATTAGATTTGCAATTCCATAAACCTAACACCTGTCACTGACATTTAACAACTCTTTCATATTCTGTAGATTAGAGAGACTAGCTTAGAAGATTTTCCATCAAACTGCACTTAACTGAAGCATTTGAAAAGGGTATTTAATTTTACCTACTATTATCTTTTACCTCCCCAGTGTTGTTCACTGTCACATAAACAATTTAATTTACACTGTTATTCTGAAGATATTAAGCATATTTTTTAGTTTGTTTTTGGAGAAAATAAAGAATCAGGCCAATTTTGTGATAAATAAAACCACAATTTACTTGATGACAAAGCCCATTTTAGTTTATTTCTATTCTTTCTGACCATCCTCACTCTTTGCCTCCCACACCTCCTTCAAATTTCTTTTAAGTCCCAAAGAATCCCAGGGAGAGTAAATAAAATATAAAGTAGCAGGGATGAGTTGAATCCACTTCCCAGAATTGCTATGGAGGACATACATATTGGGTCAGTTGGGATTTTAGACCATCTAGAAATAAGTCATCCAATATATTTAAGAATAATTCTACTTAATTGTGTGAATTCCGTCCTTTAGGAGGCCCTTATTTGATCATCCAACCCTATTTATGAGAAAAGGAATTTTGTTTTCTAATAATAAAGGAAATGGTACAGATATGGATCCTCCAACTTCATAAGCCACACAGAGAATAGGTCAATGAAACTACGGCTCTGTTGGAAAGTAGCACAAAGTGGTAATGTAAATGTCACTGTTAGGAAGAGGTTAGATAATCTTTCAATTTCAATGGTTGGGAAAGATAGTTTTATCATTTTAGCCATTTACTCAAGTATCACGTAAAATTAAAACTTATCTGCTGTAGTAAAGTGTTGATTTATTAATAATCTGGGCTTAATTTTTTAATTAAGGCTTTACTTTGTGAGAGCAGGTTAAGGTTCACGGCAAAACTGAGAGAAAGTGACAGAGTTTCCATATATCCTGGCTTAATTTTAGGTCATTTATTTCTTTCAAATTTTTTAATGTTTTTATTTATTTTTGAGAGAGAGAGAGAGCGCACGAGCATGAGCAGGGGAGTGTCAGAGAGACAGAGGGAGACACAGAATATGAAACAGTCTCCAGGCTCTGAGATGTCAGTACGTACATAACCTGATGAGGGGCTCAAATTGGTGAATCATGAGATCATGACCGAAGCCGAAGTCAGCCACTCAACCACTGAGCCACCCAGGCACACCCCAAATTTAGGTCATTTAACTAGCATACACAAAAGTCTTAGTTTGTACAGTAGACATAGGTTGGTTTATAGTTGGTAGAAATGATTTTCTAAGACTCATGATAACTGCTGAATTAATAATGTGTCTTTATTACTTACTCTTTACAGAATTGAGTAAATGAAATGCATTTACATTGAACTGAGTGAATATTTGGTTACCTAATATGACTTGTATTTAGATGAAGTCTTAAACCTTTCTTATGGCATTATTTGGAATAATTTGGCTAAGCATCAGGTGACATGATGATACATTAAGGCATTTTAATATAACTTGAATGTAGATGTCATTATGGTATTTTTGTGTTGTATTTTTATAATTTTTTAATTGCAAATTTTCACTAAAAATGGGTTGAAATTGAAGAAAGGGTGAAGGTAAAAGGGATGATCTAAACCATGTATGTATGCATTTTTTTAATCACATCAATGACCTTTATTTTTATGACATTTATTAAAGATCCTTGTTTCAAATTAAGTTGCACAGCTTTCAGTGGCAAAGTTGACTGGTATTCAAACCTTTCTGCTGTACGTAATTGTTTAGAGTTAACAATGATTTAAAAGCAATTAAAATGATGCTTACAGTACTGCCTGTCTGTTAATTTCTAGGTGGTAGCAAAATCACTTTTATCTCACTAAGAGAACCAAGTGACTCAGCCCCCTATGTTTTCTTGAATTCCTCATTGGCGATCTGTTGGGAGAAACTTTTCTACCCCTAGGCTCAGGTCCTCACGCTGGCATTTTTGGCCTCACCTGTAAGCTTGACAGAAATGTAAATAGAATCTTACTGGATCTACTGAATCAGAATCTCCGGGAGAAGGGCCCAAGAAAGTTTTAACAGGTGTCTCCAGGTAATTTTTATGCATTGAAGAACCACTGCCCTAGGATAAGGAGATATAAAAAAGACAGACACGAAGTTGGCCAAGGGTATCTAGATGGGGCTGGACCAGTGAAGAGTATGTAGTTACCTTCTACTATGTTCAGTCAGTGTGAACAGCCATTTGCTCCCTGTTGTATAGTGTTCTTACAGAGTTCTCTAGCACCATGATGGTGGTTTAAAAAGAGACATGAAGTGTGTTATGTGCATATGGGTGACATCAGGAATGGGAACAAGTAGAAGCGGGAAGAGACAAAAAAATTTCTTATAAATGTGTTGGGGGAAAATCTAGTATGAGCTGATCATTTAATTCTTGGATGATTTCTAAATGTTACAGTTTAATGGCATTAACTTGAAAATGTGGTATAATGATCAATTAAAAACTGTACTGTGAAATGATATTAATACGGTGAGACAAAAATAAGATTTTATGCTGCTTGCTTTTGAGAGTATTTGATAAGATAGCAAGCATTTTGATTAATATATATACCGTTTTTTCAATATGTCCAAATGATATGGAATATTTAGTTTCTTTGTGCAGAAACTAATAACAGTCATCGTGTCATGAGGAAACACTTATTCTGTTCATGTATTACACAAGGCAAAGCAGACAATAAGAATATAGGGAGCAAAAATAGAAACCGCACCACCTTTTTAAGCCCTCCCATAGCAGGCTTAGCAAATTGTAAATCACTGCTACTTAATCCAAAACTATTCTTTTCGGAAGTATTCATAATCTGAAATCAAGATTTCCTTGTGCTCTTACACTTGATACAGCCTCATACCACTCACTACTTTTTGTGTTTCGGTTCTTTGCATTTAACATCTAAAACAGTTTTTCTTAGAACTAAAGATCACATTTGTGGTCTTTTGTGAACACCTTTAAAAGAACTATTGAATTTGTCCTGTTTCTGATTTAAGGTACAAAGTGCCTGTGCACTACTTTCCAGATGCAGTGTAAACTAAATTCCTAGTTGTCAGATTCCATGTCTCTAAAATGTGGTGGACAGAGACGGAATCAGAGAATCTGCTTATATAAACAATATGTTTAGGTTTTGGTTTTTAACCGAAAGCATAACGTTGCCGAGAAGTAAATTTCATAGAACTTCGGTAGACACAAACATGCATGGAGACGGCAAATAGAGAAAAGGTTAAACCGTATTTCCTTTTCTTGTAAATATTTAAAAGCAGTGCATTTTATATGTTCACAATAGTTGCCCTATATCCACAATAAAAACATGTCAGTATTTTATGTGAATTCCTTAGAGTTAAATATACAGGCCATGTTCCTGGCCCGAGGGGCCAGGAATTCCAGACACTAAGGATGCTGCTAGTCATTTTACCTTCAGCGTGGGGTTTAAGACATGTTGGAAGTC
>NC_057345.1:153565065-153762565 GCF_016509475.1 Prionailurus bengalensis
ATTCCATTGATCAGCTCAGTCAGCAAAGTTTTCCATATCGTCACTAATGTTCTAAATATTTTGGTGAGAAGCATGCCAGGAGTGTAGGGTATTTCCATTTGTGTCGCACGTAAGGTCATTATGAACTACCTCTTGAGTTTCTATTGATCCTTCTACTGAAGTAGTTTCCTTCACTTCCTTTTTGTTCCTGTTGGAAATGTTATTGCAGTTGTGAAGAAGAGAATTAGGGGCTGTTAAGTGGACTGGCTCAAATCCCCTGGCCAGACGGCAAGGGATTTGGACTGGCTCATTACCTTACCTTCATTAGTGGCCTTCTCCAAATTCTTAGCAGTCAAAAAGAGGCCGAGACTATGAAGCCCGATTACCCAGTTGTACTACCACTGATTGTACACATTCATTTCTCAGGATGTGGCATCCCACCCCCACCCCACGCTCCAGAAGGGATGGTCAGAACAGAGCTCATTATTAGGCTAGTCCATATAAGAGCTCGTCATGCTGCCATGCAGAATCAAAGAATCACAGGAGAGCACCAGCTACTCAAAGGTCACCTTATCTCCCCCAACAGATCTTCATTTCTTCAGCATGCCCAATTTCCTAAGAGATCAAATCCTAGAATTCACGAGGCTAAATGAAATTCACACAAGACTTCAGCTTCTGCCTAAATACATGGATTTTTGACCATTCACATCTCAAAGTAATTTAAGTCCCTTAAAGCTCAAAGCCAATACGTAGGCCTTGAATTTATTTTCAGTTTTATAAATGAGTGTAAAACACAACAGTGCAGTCATATTTGGCATTAACTCTTACTAGCCACAAAAATGTGGGTCAATATTGGATTTTCCAAAGTTGTCTAAATAAGACTGGGTTTGTCAAAACTTGCCAGTTGCTTTCAAGTGAACACAGCATGTTGGCGGAAATGAAACGTAACGTCTAAAAGACAGAAAATAGGTCAGCACTGTGCAAAAGTAAACTTGTCAGTGAGATCAATATGAACCTACAAGTTAATGGGGATATTAGAATCTTCTTACAATAAGGGATGTGCAGGGTAGAGCCAGAACACGATTATAGCATTTACTCACTTGTGAAAAGCAGAGGATGTATTTAAATATTATTTTTTGTATCCTTAATGAAAGGCACTGCTTTTTAATATGGAATCTTTATATGTAAGCACAGTCTTAGTTGATAGAATATCAGAGTAAATTAAATTTTGGTTCATTTGCTCAGTTTTTAGCAACATGAAAAATAAGAAAAAAAAGGGGGAGCAGTGGTCAAGCATCATAAAATTTCAGAAATATGATGTAAGTCCTTCATTAGGCTTCTCTGTGTTAAGTGTCTCAGAGAATTTGACATCGTGAATGAAGTCAGTCAAAAGTTTTGCAGGAAAAAAAAAACAATAACAGAAAGAGCTTTCTTGGGGCTTCTCATTGCATTTATTTAAATTTTTAAAAAATGTACATCACTTTTTGAATACATAAAATGCCAGTGCTTTGCAACAGTTTTGTTACTGCATCTCTCAACTGAAAAAAAAAAAAAAAAAAGGAAGGAAAAAAACAACCCAGGAAAAATACATTCAAAAAGCCAGGCTGTTCTGCTTATGCACGGGCAGCGGCTTTGGAAAGCTACAGCCTACACTGTCTGTTCAGAGGCATTGCCGAACGAACATCAGTTAGCTATCGATGAAAAGTTGCACATAAAGCATTAAAGGATACAAAGAACAACTTGGTGGGGAGCAGGAGAAGAATGGAAAATTAAGAAAAATGCCACATATGCCGGGGTGGGGGTGGACTCAGGCAGAAGCAAGCATGAAGACTGATGTTTCTGGAGACGAGACTTATGGGAAAAGATGGGAGAAAACAAAGTAACGAGTTTGACAAGGTATAGATGCGTGTGCGCACGTGTGTGTGTGTGTGTGTGTGTCTCCACTTCCGATTTTCTACTTTACTGTCCAAGAGAAATGTGACAAAACTGAGGTAGAAATGAATGTGGGAGCACTATAGCCCAGAAGATTTCAAAATGAGAAGCAAAATTGCACTGAGAAGAGAGCAGTCAAAAAGGAGAGGGGATATAGATGTTCTTTGTGGATATATATATACACACACACACACACACACACACACATATATAAAGTTGATTGGTTGATTTTGTATTTATTTCTTTGTTTTTGCTTGCTATCTTCTGCATTCTATCAAACAGCACGACAAGCCTATAAGCTAGATTAGTGAATAGAATGACACCATTCCCAGCAGTTTTAAGAGAGAACTTGCAAACCAACACCACCACCACCCTATGCAGTAAAAGGCAGTCCTAGTTTTTAGGTACTGTGACTTCCAGGGTCCTAAACAGGTCTTGTGGCTGAGTGTTCTAGGTACTAACATAAACTGAGTAAGTAGCTTTCCGTTAACCAGTGTACCTTTTAAGAACATTTTCACTTCATTATCAAGGAGCAATGTACGAAGAACTCTTGCAGTTTTTGACATAAAGAACTATTCTGCTCTGGTTTATTCCCCATAATTAGTAAAAGAATCTTTTTTAAAAAAAATCCTTCCATTTCTACTTTAAGTCGTAAATATTCAGTTGTATCACACGTCAGTATGTTTCTGGATACATTCAAAGTAATTTTCCTTGCTATCTTCCAATTGTTGAGGTAAACATACATTTTAATATAAAGTAACATCGAAGCCTATCCCATTACTCTCAGCAGTACATAGTGCTTTCAACACATTCCTTTGAGGTACTGTACAAATCACAATCGCTTTCCTGAGTTTTTGCAGACAAGAACATTAAAAGAAATGAACTGCAGAAATTAAGGTCCAGATTACCGTTACCCTGTTTTAACTGTTCTTAGCTTAATACTGCAGAACAGACAGGATTGAGGAATACTGTTGCTCTTAAAATGGCAAAAATCTGGTTTTCTGTCGTTAACACAACCGTTCATCTCTTTAGTCCAATAATGTTTGAAGTTAAAGCTCTTTATATTAGCACATGCCACCAATGTAATTGTGAGGCAAACAAAAAATAAAGCACCACTCCAGGCACTTGACAGCAACTAAATCTCGAGAACAGCAGAATGGAATCAACACACAAGGTTCACGTCCTTCTGAAATCAACACACTTGCACCTTGCTCCTTGGTGAGTGTTGTCTGGCTTGAACTGAACTGAGCATCAACAGATGCTTTCTGTCATCTGGGGCTTTCAAATCAGCAGCTCTCATCTGATGCGTTTTTCCTCCAAATCTACCCTGACGCTAAAGATGCAACGCAATCGTCATCTTCCCCAGTACCCTTTGCGATTTAAACACTACTGGAAAGGGGCTCTATACCCTATGTAGCAGGTTTTATGTGTGTGTGCCAACATTCATTACATTTTTTTTTTAAAGAAGTTATCACTGACTGCAACCAAACATTTTGTTCCATTCAACATACATATCAAGCTCTTTTTGAGATATGCTAGGCTGAATCTTGCAGAAAGCATTTTCAAAGTCTTGATACGTAACGGGCCTCAACTGGCTGGGCATGATGGCTGAAAGGTCTGTGGCTGGCATGGCGTGGAGGGGGCCCACCGCTGCTTCCTGACACAAATGAGCCACGTCTAGTCCAGAAAAGCCTTCTGTGCGCTGGACGAGCAGTGCAAACTCCTTGTCATTGAGACAGTAATTGTGCTGTGAGAGCAGTTGTACTATTATCTGGTGCCTCGCTGTGCTGTCAGGAAGTGGGATTAAAAGTCGTTTCATGAAGTACCTCCGAAGAGATTCATCTATTTCTTCTGGTTTACTGGTGGCACAAATTACTACGATTTGGTCCTCAGCTGAAGTTAGTACAGTGTCCAGCTGCATCAGAAATTCCGTTCTCATCCGATTGACTGGACTGTGTTCCTCACTCACTTGAGGGGAGAGAAGCATGTCAATGTCACTGACAAAAATCACCGAGGGCTGGCGGCACCTGGCCACGAGAAAAGACGCGTGGATGATTTTTTCTGCTTCTCCTAACCACTTGGCAACGAGTCCAGAACCAGCGATTTTGAAAAACGTGGCCCCCAGCTGGCTAGCTATGCATCTGCCCAGTAACGTTTTGCCTGTTCCCCGAGGCCCAAATAAAAGGATGCTCCGAGGTGAGGCCGTCAGTCCACTGAACGCGTCTGACCTCAACACTGGCCATAAAACCTCCTCTTTAATGACGGCCTTTACCAGGTCGAGGCCAGCGATGTCATTCCAGTCCACCGGTGGTCCTTGGGCGATAATCTCATTGGTTACCAGGTCAATGAGGTGCGTGTCGGTATTCTTCAGTTGCTCGTCCACAGAGTGGTTGGATGAGGTAGCTGCACGGAGTCCAGGGCCTTGCATCGGGTGAGAGAGGAGCTGCCTGTGCTCGTCCCCGTGCTCACTCATTACCGGCGACGTGTACTTCCCAAAGGATTCGCTGGATCTCGATCCCAGGGAATTTTTAGCAGTACTATAGGAAGGAGGGGTCAGAGCCCTACTGGACTGGCTGCTGAATTTCCTTTGCTGTTCAGAGGACATTAGCTGCTTCGTTGGCTTAAATGCTAAGGATGATGTTTCAGCACTTCTGTCAAAGCCATTCCCCCGATTCGAGTTTGAAATGCTGTTGTCGGGCATTCTGTACATGGGGCTCTGGGTAGATCTCTGTTGGCCGTAGCTGTAATTTCCGTAACTGGAGTCCATCTCTCCTTGCCCTGCCATATAGAAAGCTTTCCTTTTGAGAGAACTCGCCGAACTGTTGGCCAGAGCCGCGGGGGCGATAGGTGTCAAACCATGGCCCTGGTAAGTGTAGCCAGGAACAGTGGTGGGGGGCAGAGGGGTCGGAGCAGGGATTCCTGAAGGCAGGTAGGCTGAAGGAGGCGGCGGCGCGCCCCCGGGGCTGTACCCAGACCCCACGGCAGTCTGAGGCGGGTAGCTGGCGGGGGGATAGCTGTAACTGGAGAGGTTAGAGGTCCCATTGTAGCCCGGGACCAGGGCGGGCGGCGGGGGGGGCGGCGGCGGGGGCTGCAGGAGCCCGGAGCTATGCAAAGGGGAGGGGTGAGGTGAGGGCAGGGCAGGCGCCGGCTGGCTGCTGTACGTCGAATGCAAATACGAGCCGTTGTATCCCGGGGCGTATTCCTGAGACGGGAGCCCTGCGTGAAGGCTGGGCACGGTGTGGCTTCCGCAGGTACTACTCGAGTAGCTAGGTTCTGTCAGGTTGCTGGCCACCCCAGGAGAGCTCCCTATGCTGGCAGAGACATCTGCCGGAGGGAGGGCCGAACTGACTCCGGCTTTGCTGGCCGTGATGACATCCGGGACACAGTTCATGGGATAGACCGCTTCCGAATTCAAGGAAGGCTGCCAGGGTTCGCTTTCATTCTTCCGCCCGTTCACCAGCCCCGAGGGCGCGTCCGAGTAGTTGCTGAGTACGGGCCGGTCCACGGGGCCTTCTAGGATGCCAGAATACTTCTCTGCGTACTTTTTTAGCAGGTTGGAGGCAGTCAGAGCAGATATGTCATCGTTTGCCCAGGCATACTGATAGGTGCGCTGCAAATGACCTCGGTAGGCTTCAACTTTGTGGGCAGGAGACCGAGTGGTTGAGGTGATGTCAAAGTGCTGTTCTGGCCACTGGGCATGCTCCGGCGTCCACTGCATCTTCAAGCCTGAGGGTTGCGGGGTTGGGGGGGGGGGGGGTTGGGGAGGAAAGGGCGAGGAGGGGAGAAACGTTAATTTACGGAGATACTCAGAAGTGTTAAAGCTTTCCCCCAACTTCTTTCGTTACCTATTCCTCTCTAATGACATAGACATTATAAAGAATTCTCACAGTTCATCGTATCTCTTACGATCCGTACCGTAGGTACGCTTTAAAATGGACCGAAGTTGGGGCGCCTGGGTGGCTCAGTCGGTTGGGCAGCCGACTTCGGCTCAGGTCATGATCTCGCGGTCCCTGAGTTCGAGCCCCGCGTCGGGCTGTGTGCTGACAGCTCAGAGCCTGGAGCCTGTTTCAGATTCTGTGTCTCCCTCTCTCTGACCCTCCCCTGTTCATGCTCTGTCTCTCCCTGTCTCCAAAAAATTAAAAAATAAATAAAATGGACCGAAGTTCAGTCCTGTGTCAAAAGTAAACCGAATTTAAACAAGAACTCTGTAGAAGACCTTTTTTTTTTCTTTTAAGTAATAAGCAAATCTGCTTCTGTGAAGCCTATCAAGTTACTTGCTACCCACACGCAGGAACGCACATATATGTACACACACCTTCCTGTCAAATTAGAATTCAGTCACAGGTTCTTACAATGAAATAGGCATGTCTTTTCAATATCTAGCACGCGATACTATTAAGCATGTGCAATAGCTAGCTGTTCCGTCTCTTGACATCAGAGTTTCTGTTTTATATTTTAACCAATATAAAAATGAGACACAGCTGACAGATCACATCTAGGACCCCTCTCTTATTTGGCACTGAACACCTAGTTAGCACAGTATAATGCTCCCTGCGCAGAACAATATGACACAGACATAGCAGGTCATTCCATAATCCAACTCTCATCTAAAGTGCTCCACGACAGTTTCAAATCTGCTTCGTGGAGTGCAGCAAAGCAATCTCCCAGGCAGCGCTCCATCGCTTTCATCGCACAAAGCCTACAACTCGGTATGAATTACAACTGGCTCCTTTCTGCCTCTCAGTTCTGTTGTTGAGTCTCTGGAAAAAAAAAACAAGCATCACTTGTCTGTCGGTCTTCCAGCTGGCGTTCTCCCTCCTTCTCCTATAATCCTTCCCTCTGCTTTACAGTCTCCCAGTGCTAAGAGGGGAGGATACATATGCACATATATATCCACACACACGTACAAATACCTACAAATATATATATATATATATATATATATCCTACATATATATATGCATATATATACACACACACATATATGTTCACGCACATATACCTATATATGCATATACCTATTATGTGTGTTTGTGTGTGGAGAGAGGGAGAGAAGGGGGAGGGAGGAAGAGAGGAAGGGAGGGAGGGAGGAAGGAAACAGGTGAAAGGGACCTGTTTCTTATAAGAATAGAGAACAGGGAGAGAATCTGGATTCTCTCTACATTTCTGTGGGAAGCAGTGTGTGGCATAAACTCAAAGAGTGCAGCCAGATAATGAGATGCTATGGGTAATTCTATCACCTGCTAGATTACTAACTGAAGCAAGGTGACTTAAGTAGCAAACTGTAAAGCAAGAGTATTTGCTCAGAATCAGAGAATCACTTGAATTTCACAGTTTAAAGAGGCCTTAGAAATGACCTTATTTCACAGATTAGGGAACCCGCACCCAAAGGGATTTATAACGTACCCTCGGGGATTCACATAGACTTGGTTACAGGAGAGCACCAGAACCCTGTTTTGCTTCCCAGGGCTGGCTCACCCCATTCCAATCTCTGCTCGGTTCCAACACTTCCTATTCTGGGCCAGCTACATTAAGTAGGCCTCCTTCATCTCCTTTGTGTTACCCAAAGTGAATTTTGTGAACTGTCTTATGCCCTCTGGCAGAGATTCCTGGATAAAGAGGAGGCCTGGTCTAAGTGAAGCATCTGTGGCATCAGCTCCCTCCTGAATTACTGCAGTCTATTTTGACAGCTCCGACCCCCTTCCGCCTTCCTTCTCCAACCCCTTTAGCTCTTCATTCCCTGACTCTGGCTTCTGACATGGCCAGCTTTGACTTGCTGAGCTAAACTGAACACAGCACAGAGTTTGGTAACAGAATGGCATGTTGATTCCCTTCTGACTCCCTCTTCCTTGTTTGCAAAACCACTGCACCAGACACTGGAAGTTAATTAGCAGGATGATGCTGTGCTAATTGTGTTAATTTACAAGGTTTTAGTCAAAGAGAATCATGCCAGGGCTGGCACTGCTGTCATGCTTCCGACTTAATGATTAAGAAATACTGAAAACAAGGTGGGAAGGATTGCAGTAATTACACAATAAATGAATAAAGCAACAGGATTCATTTGCAAATATATTTTACTGCAGTTGTACTCATTTGCATTTGGATTTTTAAAAAGGATCCATGTAGATATTCATTTGCAAATCACCATCTCAGTTAAATTAAGTCTGAATGCTGCACGGTATAACTTAATCAAGCTCTCGCTTTTTTTTTTTTTTAAATAAAAATACAAAAGACCTTCTACTTCTCCTGCAGATGCAACAGATTCTTTCTTCACTTTCCTTTCCCTTCCTCCTCCCAAATCTTCCTGTGTTTCTCGTTTAAAACTCTATGAAAAAAAAAATATCGGTGGGGAAAAAAAATTGTGAAATCCCGATAAGTACAGCTTGCATCATTTCAGTCGGAGAAACTCTGGGGGTGAGTTCTAGGAGGGACTGAAGTGATATTCTTAATTGTCTCTGCTTTCTCAATCATTTCTTTTTAACGGGCGCGGGGCGGGGGGGGGGCAGGAAAACACATGGCAGAATGGGCGAAATGACTGAAACCACACTTAAAGGGGAAAAGATGCAATTTTAATGAAGCAGCATTTCAGGAATCATACTTTCATTAAATTCAACTGGAAATTATTAAGAGCAAATCACCAGGAACCAATCGCAAGTAATCAGTATCTAAATTCTTCTAGTGTCATGGGATTTACTTCAAGCCTTATAAAAAAGGAAAGAATATTAATGTGACTGTAATGTAGAACTGTCTAAAAGACCTACAAATTCATTAGTCCTGTAAATTATTTCCAGGGGATTTCTATTAGGGTTTTTTCTTTAAGAGATTATCAAATACAGGGTTGAGAAAATAAGAAGGCACATGTGCCATGAGTGGAAATTTGATTAGACTGATACAGAAGAAACGTGAATAAATGTCTTGAGAGGAGGTCTCCGAAAATATTTTGGGAGTCATGGGAAATGGAATTTACCACAAACACAACATCACACACACACACACACACACACACACACACACACGCACACACATGCACATGCACACACATGCACGTGCGCTGTAAGGCATGGGTTCCTTTCAGTTAGCTGAGCTCAGCCATTGTTGGCATTAGTCAACATACATGATAAAAGCCCATTAAAAACAACGAAATGCTCTAGATTTAGAATCATTATTTAAAAAACAAAAAAGGGCATCCTTCCACCTTATTGGCTTACATTTTTTTTCTTGTAAATGATTCATTTATTCAAAATGTGCAAAAAATGATTTTAGTAAGTTATGATCACGGTAAAAGAAAGGAATATCAAGTTGAAATAAAGTAGGTTGGTCATTTTCACTGGGTACGTCTGCAGAGTTTAACTCTAGCAAAACGAATACATTTCCTAAGGTTTCTGTTTCATCTGAAATTAAAAAAATCCTATCAAAATTATTCATTTGGGACAATTACCGGATATACCATTGCCTTTTGATTCTCATGCTATTTTTGGATGTGCTTTCCAAGATGATTGAAAGTTTATCTATTGATGCATACTAAAGGACAGTAACCTTAGCAGGGCTGCAAAAGGCAAGAGTGAGCTTTGATGAAATAACCTTAAGGGATCAGAATCATTCACATCACATCCCTTGGAACATGAGTACTTACCCTGTGTTTTAAAAGCATTAATATTACCCGAAAGTGTAAGTTCATAGTTAACCATGAGCTAGTTCTTAGTGGCAGCTAAAGAAGCCAGCGTTCAGGAGACTGTCCTGGCCTTGGGAGCACAAAGAACTTTTTCATCAGTTTCTTGAATTTTAATAATAATTGGAAGGCGAGCCAAGCCTGTTTGTGTTGCTGTTATTATTGTTCCGTTTATCGACGGTGATGTTTCTGATGTGAAATAGAAGCAAACTGTAGAGCCAAATGTTCTTTGAACAAAAAAGCATGCCCCATTTGATTGTATTGCCGTTGTCCATGAGTAGGAAGCAGCACGTGTATGTCACTTAACTTGGCACCCAAATAATAAGATGGGCTTTAAAAACAGCTTTCAGATGGTTTCTCTTTGGAACATGAAGAGAAAAAGCTCAGAAACAATACTGTTTCACCATTGTTAGAAACATGACTCCAGAAGAAGAACTTCCACTGCTGTTTAGAAATAGCTTATTAACTAGGTACCATGAAAATTCAGGAAACAAAGGAAAGTAGAAAAAAAAGAATAGTTCTTCAACACAATTGACGAGTTGTTCCAAAACATCAGCTTTTGTTTTTGAAAGGATCAGAAAATTCTTACCACGGCTGGCAAGTTTCACGAGGCAACGCGTTTGTTTTTAAAATATGTAATTTAAAGAAAATTGCTTTTAAGATACTTTAACATAAGTATTATGCAAGAATGATTGATACTACTGTAAAAAGCCCGAGCATTTTGTTATTTTATTGTTATAAGAGGAATCTCCGTATATATCAATGAACAAGCCTATATTTCCCATTACACTGGACAGTTGCCATAACATTTCCCATTCTTATCATTCCTGACCACTTTATAACTTAGGCTTAATTGCTAAACAGTGCTGCCTCACTGCTTTACTCGCTCCATTTTGTTCTTGAACTCTGTTGAGACAAAACAAGTGCGACACCCTTCAAAGCTCTGTCATAGCTTCAAAATGATAAGGAAACGGTTATGCAGAGAAAACGCAGGATATAAAAACAACTTTCAGGATGGGAGGAAATCAGAAATAAAAGACTAAGCCCCTGGAATCTATTTTTTTTTTAAATTTTTTTAACGTCTATTTATTTTTGAGACAGAGAGAGACAGAGCATGAATGGGGGAGGGTCAGAGAGAGAGGGAGACACAGAATCCAAAACAGGCTCCAGGCTCCGAGCTGTCAGCACAGAGCCCGATGCGGGGCTCGAACTCACAGACCGCGAGATCATGACCTGAGCTGAAGTGGGACGCTTAACCGACTGAGCCACCCAGGCGCCCCCCTGGAATCTATTTTTAGCATACATTCCTGGAGATAGTCACCTCAGGCCCTCACTACCCCACCCCACCCCTACCTAACATACCTATGCTGCTCAGCAGTTCATCGGGTCTAAAAGAGCCGTTCTCTACAAGGTTTCCAAAGGGCAATTCTGGTTGAAGTCCTAAGGGCAGGGACCTGAGGCAAACACCTGCAGGCAGGGAGGGCTTGCTTGCTCTAGGATTGCGGCACGATGTGCCCACGGGCCTGCCCGGCGTCACTACACCTGTTACAACCCTTTGGGCTATGGTACCTCTGAACTTTTCATTATTATTTATTTAAATACATTTTGAAAAATGATTTAATACCGCATTTATCCATGTTCTCTTTAGAAAACAATCACTCCTGGGGTAAATATAACAAAGTACAGTTGATCCTTGAACAACACAGTTTGAATTATGTGGGTCCACTTACATGCAGATATTTTTGATAAGTGCATGACAATACTGTAGATGTATTTTCTCTTATGATTTTCTTTTTTTTTAAGTTCATTTATTTTGAGAGAGAGAGAGAGGGGAAGAAAGAGAATCTCAAGCAGGTTCTGCACTGTCACTGCAGAGCCTGATGCAGGGCTCGAACTCACAAACCACAAGATCATGACCTGAGCAGAAGTTACTTAGCCGACTGAGCTACCCAGGAGCCCCATGATTTTCTCAATAGCATTTTCTTTTCTCTAGCTTACTTTATCGTAAGAATGCAGTATATAATACATATGACATGCAAAATATGTTTGCATTGGCTGTTTATGTTGATGGTAAGGCTTCTGGTTAACAGTAGGCTATCAGTTTTCAGGGAATGAAACGTTATGAGCAGATTTTTGACACCTGAGTTGTCCAAGGGTCAGCCCGAATAGAACAGTTTACAGCCCCCTCTGCCTAATAATGCAACAGACTCATCGTCTCCTGGGTAGGAACAGCAGAACTAACACACAGAGCATTCCGAATTTCAGGAAGAGAGGAGCAAATTCATTGGCTAAAAATATGGGCATAGTATGCAGTGATAAGCTTCGCGAGAGAGCACCTACTAACGTCCTGGTACTGAAAACTGGCTCCATGTAGGATCTCCTTATCATGATTCTTCAGGGGGAGCGATGACCAAATGAAATGTTTGAGCAGACCCGGCAGGATTCTCCTTTTGTGGCCTCGCCCTCATAAGCCAAGAGGCCAACAGTACATGGTATTCTCTGTATAACCCATATGATCTGAAATCTTCCTCAGTCCGTTTCCTGTTAATTCCAGTCTGAAAATGTGATGTCATATTTAAAAGTAATAGCTGGGGGAAAGTGAGAGGCGGAGCACAGAAACTGTATGTTCTCTTTAATCTGTTTAGTCTGGTTTCATCTTCAGGACACCAAAATCAGAAGTCCTTAGGGACTGTTCATTTTATTTACTCAACCACTTGAGGGCCCACTGTGTATAAAGCCTGTGGTTCAATGCTAATAATTTAAGTCAAGGGGATCTGTTTCTCAGACAATGAAACTTTTTCAGCTTTCTGTCTTTGTAACTTCGCATTCTAAATTCTCTTTGATTTTAGAGATTAAGGAAACTGTAAAAAGTGACCTACTCCCCAATCCAGACAGTGTCTGCTATAGTTTGGTACTTCACTTACTATGGTGCCCTGTGGGGTTGAAAACTATTTTGCCTAACACAGCATTTATTTGGAGGCATTGCCTGGATGGTTGGCACAGAAAGGGACTGAAGAAAACATAAAGAAGGTTGAAGAATTTTGTTGGAAGGGTGAGCATCCTGAGTGTGAGAGCCAGACCACTGGCTTTGCTCAAACCATCACTTAATTGAACTAATCTTGGTGAAGTCACTTAAGCACATCAAACTCACTTTTCTCAGCTATAAAACGTGAACTGTAATGGTATCATATATCCTACTGGATTGCTAATAAGATTACCTAAAGTAATAATATTCATGAAAATGTTTTCCAGCTGTGAACTGCTATACAAATATTTCTTACTATTCTTTGGTTTTGAAAAATAATACAAGTGTATTAAACACAAAACAAAACTGACTAGACAGAAAAAAAGTAAAACCACTCTTAGAATTTATAAACCACTTTTTCTTCAACCTCAAGACAGCTCCTGAAAAGGAAATTTTCCAGTGGGAATGTGGGCTACAAGAAAGGTATAGCAATTCTTTCACACTCAGCAAAACACAGAGCATGATCTTACAAAAACAGTGTCAGAAATTCAAATGTTTTCAATTCCAAATGTTTTCCTAGTATTTTATTTATTTTAAATGTTCCTCAACATGGTAGAGACCACGGCTAAGAAATAAAGTACTTAGAGGTTTTTAATCCAGTTAAAAATGATCTCAAAACCTGCAGCCTCAAAATCAGACGTTCTAATTACACAGCAATACTGTCAAATGATTTTTCTCCTTAAATCACACTTTCACACCTCAAGACTCCGAATGATAATACATTTTGAAGCAAATCACTCCCTCCTCCCATTTCACCATATTTGCATAAAGCGATCCTTTCTAACAACCACGGACGCATTTCTGGCTAAATGGTCCTTGATAAGTACAGTTCCAATACCTCACCTCTAATGTAGAGACACTGCCACCTGACTGCCTGGGGGCAGCATACAGCCTGCAACTGTCTTTTCTTTGGCCAAGCACAGGGTTTTTTTTGTTTTTGTTTTTGTTTTTAATTTTTTTTAACGTTTATTTTTGAGACAGAGAGAGACAGAGCATGAACAGGGGAGGGGCAGAGAGAGAGGGAGACACAGAATCGGAAACAGGCTCCAGGCTCCGAGCTGTTAGCACAGAACCCGACGCGGGGCTCGAACTCACGGACCGCGAGATCATGACCTGAGCCGAAGTCGGCCGCTCAACCGATTGAGCCACCCAGGCGCCCCCAAGCACAGGGTTTTAAAAGTCAGTGAACTTTTTAAAAAGAATCTGTATTTCCATATTTTCTATCATTTCAAGACAAACTGAATGATCTTACGTATCACTAGATCTCATTCTTACCTGGCTGAATCTGAGGCCCAGCTGCCCACTTTGGACATGGCATGCCCTCTCCCCTGTGTCATGGTGGACCCGCTCCCTAGTAAAATATCGGGTATTTTTATGGTGCCTATTGGCCACATAAACAACCAAATTTATGACTTCACTCTGACGCTTCAAGCTTCAGCTTTTATACTTAAGTACGTTTTCTTGAAAACTAGCAAGCATGCGGTTCTAAAATTTCAACAAGTAGTATCTTTATTTTTTTTGAGTTTAGTTATTTATTTTGAGAGAGAGAGAGACAGAAAACAAGGGGGGACAGACAGAGAGGGAGAGAGAGAACCCCAAGCAGGCTCCGTGCTGTCAGCATGGAGTCCGTTGCGGAGCCTGACCTCAGGTTCGCAAGATCATGACCTGAGCCGAAATCAAGAGTCAGCCACTGGACTGACTGAGCCACCCAGGCCCCCAAACAAGTAGTATCTTTAGAAAAGAAAATTCTTACACACTGTTTATTATATGCATTCCTGTCCCCTTAATCAAAACGCAAGGAAAGTAATGGGTATTTTTCTTGTTGATTCAGTATCATTAGGACAGCAGTGTAGAATAATGAATAACGGTTTCTTAAAAAGCTGGTTTCCACGTTGCCGTTTATTTTAGTGTTGCCCCCTGTGCTCTGATGTGTCTGATGCTTTTTCTCGCTGTCTTCCCTATGTCAAGCCCCACCATTCCTAATATGCTCCTTTGAATATGCCATAGGTTCTGATACCACGAACCAAAGCTCCGTTTAATTGTAGAGCTTCTCCTATTAGTCAGTCATGAGTACAACTTTTGAGATACTGTTTAAGTTACTCCAAAGTTACGCTTCTTATTTCTTTACGGAAAGTCGTTGCATGGCTGGTATCTGCGTAAGCAACTGATCTTGTTCTACGTATCATCATTTGGGACATAGTAAGAACTGGTATTCAATGTTATGGGCATCGTGACTGGGACTAGAATGATATATACCCCGCCCTTCAGTTAAATTTGTGTGTGGCTTATGATCTGAATCAGTGTCCCTAAAATATATTACATTTTATTCATAGCAACGAAATATGGCCAAATGTAAAAATGACTATTTTGCCAATATTTCATACTGAGGAGGAAACTTGTTATGTGTTGGTCTGATAGGTCATCATTTTTAACATATAAGATGTTTATAAGAGGATGGCTTACACTTATGAGGATGAATGCATGAGCACTTATGCAAAGCAACTAACCCTGATGAAAGAAAGACACATTTAGTCCACTGAGTTTACATTCAATATATGATCAGGATGGACAGCCTATCTCTTGAAGCAGCCCAGGAAATCATAAACATAATTCAATTAATTTTTTTTCCCTGTGAGGTCCTAACATTTCCAAAACTCAAGTCCGAGTTTTCAGATAAACATATAATCATGCTCACATCAAATCCATATATTTTAAAATTATAGATGTAGAGTTTTTGTTTGTTCATTCATTTGGGTTCCCCTTCCCCACCCCGCCCCAAGGGCTGGGTTTTACAAAAGTTTCTGTGTAAAAATTTTTGAGTACTAATCTAAGTAAAGGAACAGTGTCGAAAAGTCTGTGTATAATCTAAAAGTGGATTACCAAAAGTAATTCCCAAGAACACAAGGCTATGCATATACATGCAATTTAAGTGTTTTTTTGTTTGTTTGTTTGTTTGTTTTGAGAGAGACGGAGACAGAAGTTCTAAACCAGAGACAGTGCATTGCACTGACAGCAGAGAGCCCGATGTGGGGCTTGAACTCACGATCTGCAAGATTATGACCTGAGCCGAAGTTGGACGCTTAACTGACTGAGCCACCCAGGTGCCTGCATATACATGCAATTTAAAATATACACATGATTCATACTCTGAATCTTAGTATTTAGTGTCAGGTGTCATCAACTCTTGCCAGGGAAAGAGTTTGAGGGTTACTAGGCAAGAGGACTGATTTTTCCATGTTAAGTCAAATACTTTGTTTATTCTACCTCTGTGAATGTTTTTAGACAATTTGTAACCAGCTCAAATAGTGCTTTGTAGTTAACCTTTAAAGATGTTCCTTTATGGCCTTTCATCGCTCATGCTGTCTCTTCCCTTTCCCCATATACGTTTTCAATCCATTACAGCCATCTACCTTCCCCCCAGTTCTTTTTGTCATACAAAGATCATCAGGACATACCACATATGTCCATAGGGACTGCCGGGCTAATGAATATGTATGTTCTGTGTCACAACAGAGCACTCCCCTTGTTCTGCGGTATCAACCCTCTTATGTGTGTAAATAACAGGTGAGCTGTGTAGCGTGCGGGGATAAACGGGGTTAACACAACCTGAAAGCCCCATGCTAGATTCATAGTAGCCAGCCTGTATGGTCGATCCAGAAAGAGAAAGCCACACGCCAAAAGTATTGTGCATTTTCTACGTGTTTTGAGTCTTTATTTTTACAAAGGTCTCTGCCGAGGCAACATTACCATTGTCCTAAAAGTCTGAGGTGATTTCAATTGATTCTCAAGTTACCATTGTGCCATATACAATAAATTTGCACGTTCAGTTAACACAAACAGAGCATGGTACCAACCTTGAATTATGACACGGCTGGTTAATTTCCTTGGTCACGATCCTAAAATGTTATGTTAATCATTATGCGCACATACGGCTATTTCTAAATAGTTATTTGCACATGTGTATTCTATTTCAAGTATATAAATGCAGAGCTCAATTTAGTTATATTTAAACTGAACTGTATTCACTTTTGCTCAACACACCATGCTGACATGGGTCATAAACAAATTTCAGAATCTCTCAAGCCCCACGACATTGTGCAAGGTGCAATTTGTATTCATCCTCTTTTTCTGTGATCCTCTGGAACCTTACTCTAAAAAGACAGTTTACATAAAACAAAATAGACCACTGAGACTGCTTATTTAAGACTGAGGGCTCTCTCGTAATTAGACAAAGAAGTAGAATATTACTTACATATACGCATACAACTCTTCAACCATTCTCCTTAAAAACTCTGCTTAAGGTGACTCTACAGTGTGCAAAGCTCAGACAAAATTTGTTTAGGTTATTTATGCATTTTTTCTCTTTTTGGCAATCTGGGCATTAATTTTTAATGCAATAGCAAAATAGTGTCTTGGACTTTGATAAAAATATTCTATAGTCAGGGCTGGGTGACATAGTGCATTAATTCAGTGTCCTTCACTCCAGGGACCTGTGTATAATTTAGTCCAGCCTGAAGAAAATAACTTTGATCTGAAGGCAGTGGAAAAAGCTACATATGAAATGAGTTTAGGTAGGTTTAGGGTTGTTTCTTCCATATAAGACAACGTATGAAGATAAACTGCTTTCGAATACAATCAACATGGTCCATGAAGAGCTCTGGCTCATAACACTATTCTCCCTATGTCTCTGTTCTTCCCACCGAAGCCCCATTCTATGGTCTGGTGAAATAAACCCGAGCACCACCTATAATTAGGATGCTCTAATTTCCAGATAAACAGAACGTTGTTAAAAGTGCAGTGTGAATGACAGTCCAGTCATTAGCGCCGTTGGCTCTTCCATTTGTAAAAACAAAGAATGCTACATAATGAGACAGAAGTGGAAGAGAGGATAGCAGCATCCTCAAAGAAAGTGGCATTTCCTGTCCTGGTGGGGGTGCCCAACAACCTAGCCTTGGGGAAATGCTAACAATAGGAGGGACCATAAGTAAGGAAATTGTTTCTTCAGATTCTATCTTGATCGTGTTCCCTCTGACAGTATGTAACTACACAGTATTTCATTTCATTTACTGTTACAATAGACAATGCCATTACACCCAAACAAAACAAAATAGAAAACTTTAGGCCTTGGCTGAATTTTTAAAAGTGACTGGTCTAGGGGGCACCTGGGTGGCTCAGTCAGTTAAGCCTCTGACTCTTGGTTTCAGCTCAGGTCATGATCTCAGGGTTCCTGACTTTGAGTCAATGCACTGTAGGTGCCGAAGTCTGCCTGGTATCCTCTCTCTTCCTCTCTCTCTGCCTCTCTCTCTCTCTCTCTCTCTCTCTCTCTCTCTCTCAGAATAAATAAATAAACTTAAAAGAATGATTAGTCCAGTGACATTAACCACATGAAATACATATCCTTTCTTTTGCTTATAATTCTACAATCAATTCCAATCTCTCTTCGGTTGTGAATAAATATGACTTACTTTTGTCTCTAATACAGCAGTTAAGAATAAATTTGTTCTCAATACTGCCCTTAGAGTTAAAAGCTGTAAGGATGTTGCTTCTATATGACGTAATCAATATGACAATTGTATACTTCTTACCTATAATAAACTACTTTATTGGCCTCCTTAAGATATGGATAAGCTACATACGGTATTTGTTACTATTTTAAGGAAAAGGGAGAGAACAGTTGCATTTTTAAATTAGCAGATAATTTGAAATAAACATTTTTTTTAACGTTGCAAGTTTTTATTTAAATTCTAATTGGGGGCACCTGGGTGGCTCAGTAGGTTAAGCATCCGACTTCGGCTCAGGTCATGATTTCATGGTCCATGGGTTCGAGCCCCGTGTTGGGCTCTATGCTGACAGCTTGGAGCCTGGATCCTGCTTCAGTTTCTGTGTCTCCCTCTCTCTCTCTGCCCTTACTCCACTAGAGCTCTGTCTCTCTCTCTCTCAAAAATAAATAAACATTAAAAAATGAAATAAAAAAATAAATTCTAATTAGTTAACATGTAGTGTGATACTAGTTTCAGGAGTAGAATTTAGAGATTTGTCACTTACATAGGATGCCCAGTGTTCAATCACAATGAAAGAAACTTATTTTCAAATTTGCTAGTTTTGGGGCACCTGGGTGGCTTAATTGGTTAAGCATCGGGCTTCAGCTCAGGTCATGAGATGGAGTCCTGACCTGGGCTCCATGCTGACAGTGCAGTCTGTTTGGGATTCTGTCTCTCTCCCTCTCTCTCTTCCCCTCCCCCACTGGCTCTCTCTCTCTCTCTCTCTCTCTCTCTCTTTCTCTCTCAAATAAAACTTAAAAAGTATATAAAATAGGGGTGCCTGGGTGGCTCAGGTCATGATCTCGCGGTTTGTGGGTTCGAGCCCCGCATCGGGCTCTGTGCTGACAGCTCAGAGCCTGGAGCCTGCCTCGGATTCTGTGTCTCCTCCTCTCTCTCTGCCCACAACCCCCCCTCCCCCCCACCCATGCTCATTCTCTGCCTGTCTCTGTCTCTCAATAATAAATAAACATTAAAATTTTTTTTAATTATATAAAATAAAAATAAATAAATTTGCTAGTTTTAGTTGCTTATGTTGAAAGAGTAAATGAGTCAAATCTTCCTGCTCCCTAGTTGCACAATGTCCCTGAACAAGAGGAAAACCAGAACCTGCAGGTGATCCAGGTAGGCTACCCAGAAAAATCAAATCTAGGTGCCTGTGTGTATGTGGGTGTGTATTTAAGTGTTATGTCTGTAGTTACAGAGAAGATACAGAGAAAACAGGAGGAAAATGACAAAGAAAGGAAAGAGATTTTTCAACTTGCTTTTATCCTAAAAATCGTCTGCTTTCCTATCAATAATCTCAGAATCTGAAGTTCATGCTAAATGATTTAACAAATGTGGAGAGCATATTTTCAATCACAAGTTGAAGCATATTTAAGGTTTTCTTTAGCTAGTTATTTATTATTTATGGCCTAAACCAAGTCATATACCTCAAAAAGTTTCCATATTTATAAAACTTAAACTTTTATTTATCCCAAATTATACTATGAACGCTCTTCCTTAATTGAGCATTCACTTTCAAGGAGGTCTGGGTTTACATGTGTAATGTCTTCTTCAAAAATGAAATCTAATAACAATTTTATTACATATTAATACATTTTCTCAGTTGAATACAAAAAATAAAATCATTTTTTAACTGAAGTATAGTTGAGACGCATTTTAGAATCATTTTCCAGGAAATGTTAGAAAAAATCCTTGAAAAGCAATTAATTAAAATCTGTAACCATTGGTTTATATAAGAAAGCACCCCAGTTATTAATTTAGAAGCGTTTTTGTGTTTTCTATAGAATTTTTTTTTGTTTTTAAACAGAATAGAGAATTCATAAAAGTAATGATGAATCATAAGTCTAAGAACATTCCTTTCTCATTAAAATGACATACCTGAACTGGTCTCCTTTTAAGTAAATCTTTTTGAAAGCATCCAGATGCCTACAAGAGCATTCATTTATATTTGCCTTGCGTCTCACGGCCATTACCTGATCACTTAGCTAACTTGTGAAGTTTTTCAGGTGAAGATGTTTTATTATGCCCTCCGTTTTTTAAATGCTTCTTCATTCAGCCATTGTTTTCCTGTTTTACCCGTGAAATTATTTTATCCTGTTCAGTGTCAAATGATATTGTACTTTAAAAAAGAAATCTATTCAGAGAATATAGCATAAAATAGTGCATTGCATCCCTGGCCATAGCTCCCAGAAGCATTAAAATGTTACTAGAGTACCCGAATGACAGCAGTGACAGCTTAATCACTTAAAGGCTTTTTACATTAACAATTTTTTTCTTTCAATTTAAGCAGTAATATTCAGGCATGATTTAATAGGAGGTTAGCTGTTCAGTGCAGCTAAATAACGCACTTTTTTAAAATATCAAAATCAAGTTTAGTGTCTAATGAACATTTCTTTACACTTTCTGAAATATTCGTGCACGTTCATAAAGCTAGGTTTCTTTTATTTTTTCCCCTCCCATATATGTATTTAAACAATCGGCCTGATAATTAGCATGCACAGTCCAACAGCTTCCTGTATTGTTATGATTTTAAGCAGAAGATCCATGGATAAAATGTAATTGAAAGGTGAGCCTATTAATCTGAAGAATAACCTCCACAAGCCAAATAAGAATGAATCATTTTTAAGTCTCCACCTCATTTATAGCTTTATATTCCTAAGGAAAAAAAAAACCCAGAGAGAAACTAAAGGTGACCTTATTTAGACATATTAGTCAAGACAGCCTTTGCTGTTTTTAAGCAAACATGATTGTGACTCCACTTTGTCCGTCCAGCTTTCCAGTGTGTAAATTGGATGATGACTTGGACAATTCTCTCTTCATTAGTGAACCGTGGAAAGGAAATACAGAGATGGCTTTTTATTTTTTAAACTCTCCAGTGTCTTGTAGCCAGATTCTGAGGCACCAAGGAAATATATATGTATATGTATATATATTTTTTTCTAGACAAGCTGTCGTAATTGAAATGAAGTCTAATCAGACTCATTACTGTTTTCAGCAATTTGCACGACCAAAGATGCTTATTAGGTAACTGTGTTTAATAAACCACTCTTTAGAAAAATACCAGTAATGAGCTCTTAACAGCCAATCTTTAGCGTGAATGTAATGTGAAAAGTGTTCCTAGCGCTGAATAGATTTTCACATTTAGTAGTGTCATAATTAAGCTCCGTGAATTGGATGCTGTGATGTTAGATTTATTATAATAATCTTATTTTTTCCCTATTTTAAATATACTTGGGAATACAGTCATCTTCTATTACAGTTGGGTCTATATTCATTGTAAGGCCAAATTTAGGCTAATGCCAGGCTGGTCAAAAGGTTTTCCAGCTTAGGATTTGTTAATGAATGATAAGCAAGGATTTTATAACTGATAATTGATTCTAGCAGTCAAGTGTTTCCTCATCAGCATCCCCACACCTCTTCCTGTCATTTGCTTACATATGAAAAGTTATCTTGAGATATATATACATTGTGATCCTTGAGAGGAAAAATCACTTTTCTACCACTAAGGTAAAACACGGACAAAAAATGGATATTCTGAAAGGAATAGTTGAAGAAACATTGGTCTTTCATAATAGCAGCTATAAATAACATTCTATTGCTTCGTTAGACATCGTTTTTAAAAAGGTGAATACCATTTCCTCCCTGACTCTTCTTTTTTGTGGCACTATTTACTAAGATCTTAACATTAAAGGACAATATTGCGGATATATATTATTTATATGCACTAAGGGCGGTCATGAGCGTTAGCTAGGCTTCTTATTGATAAGGGCAAAAAAAATGTTACACATGTCTAACAAGAGGAGTTATTTCCATGCAACATGATGCACGTGCTAAAATAAGTTTATATCTATGGAGTCTATATCGACGAAGCCATCAGTAGAGTATATCCTGCGGCATTTCCATGTGCATAATAATTATATAGAAGGCATTGAAAATATTCCTTGAGAACATCTAAACAAGACTTCAAGGAAGCTCTTGAGCTTACTGTCATAAAACACCTCCCAAGATAAGACAAATATCTGTTCTTCCCTGAAGGTAACCCAAAAGATGACACAATTAGCTTTGAAATGAGACTCTAGACATTCTGCAGCGGGTCCATAAAGATAATCAATAAATGAAAAAGTACAAAAATAACAGGAGACTAAGATTTTATACCCATTCATGATACAATGTTAAGAAGGATTCTGCTGCTGAATGATTCTCCTCCCAGTACACTCATTTCTTCTAACCTCAAGCTTCATGACGCCTAATTGGAGCCAATAAGCCTCCATAACTGTTTTCAGCTTTTTGAATCAATAGGGCTATGAGGACTGAGACTGTCAAATTAATGGCTTGTTTCATCTGATTTTGTGGAATGCACTTCTTTGCATTACAAAGTAGAGAAGAAACCAAACTCCTTCCCTTGTGAATTCGTATAGCTCTCAAATCAAAATATCTTCCTGTTTCTTTAAGTCTCAACTGAATTCGTATTCAGAACCACAAGAGAAAAAGCCAGTGCATAAAACTATGGTAAACCTATATCCTGCATCTTTAAATGACTCATAGCTAAAAATAAAAAACAAAAACAAAAACCAAAACTTAGATGAGGGCCCCTTTCAGTGCCTTTGGAGTACCTTATCATAACCTTGAATAACTTTATTTATGAATCCAAGAATTTGTGAATGTTTTATAAAAGAGAATAAATATTTTGTATGTTAGAATCTAATATAAAAGCTAAGAAGCTCTAAAATGTCAAGTAATGGTAATAATGACAAAAATAACAATGATAAACACAACTTATTCTTTTGGTGAGCTTTCAAAATAGCTTTTGATAATGATGAAGCTATGGTTTTAATTATGAACTTTAAGAAGGAATTGAGTATTTAGTTAATAGATATTTTACCTAGATGTAAGCCTGAGCTATATAGAAAGCTGGCAGAATTTGCCTCGGTCTTAATTTCTAAGTGAGAAACAAGCTAGGGAGCATGGATATATGTATAGATAAGGTTCTAGTGCAGAGAATAAACAATACATTAATACATATTATCTTGTAAACACAAGATATGGGGGTAATAGGGCATAATTAAATGGCAGTGGTAATGGGGAGATTTGTGTCATTAGGCAAGACTTTTTGGAGAGGGTGGGTTTTAAACATCAGCTTTTGGTCACACCATTTAGACACAGGTCTCAAGATGCAGACAAACCATATATTTAAGCTTGCAAATAATTTTGAAAAAAGAAATTAGGGCCCCTCAATCCTTAAAACTTTCAAGAACCCACAATACCTTGTATCTGCCTTATTCTCAGCACCATATGTAATTTTATCATTTGTCATATTCCTAAGCAAAAAAAAAAAAAAAAAAAAAAAAAAAAGCTTAAAGTAAATATCCTTCCTGGTAACAGACAAGCAAGCAAGCAAATAACAACAAAAAAAGGAAAAATGAAAAAATTCATTTTCTTTTACTTAGGTCTTAAATTCTTACAGGTTTACTCTAGCCCCATCTCCTGCCCTCACCTTCTTTTGGCTCTGACATGTGGGCCACTGACTTATTTTCTCTCCTTTCATTCCCTTTCTTCCCCTTTTTAAGTAGTTTGTCACTTATGAGAAAATAGGTTACAGAGAAAACATATCTTAAGTCTCAAAACCAGCATCTTAAATCTTCCTTGAATCTCTGAATCCTGATAATTTTTATTGTCACTAAAGCAAAAAATAAACAAACAAAAAACCCAAATAAGACCAGTGGGCTAAACTGTTTAAATTATCATGACAATCATGCTGTAATAACATCTGAGTGCCTACTATTACTTAAGAGCTTCTTCCCTGGCTGCTAGAAAGTAGAGGTCTCCTATGACCCAGCAATTGCACTACTAGGTATTTGTCCAAAGGATAGAGAAATACTGATTCGAAGGGACACGTGCACCCCAATGTTTATAGCAGCACTATCAACAATAGCCAAATTATGGAAAGAGCCCAACTGTCCATCGACTGACGAGTGGATAAAGAAGATATGATAAACACATACAATGGAATATTATTCAGCTCTAAAAAGAGAAAGAATGAAATCTTGCATTTGCAATGACGTGGATGGAACTAGAGTGTATTATGCTAAGTGAAATAAGTCAGTCAGAAAAAGACAAATACCATATGATTTCGCTCATGTAGAATTTAAAAAACAAAACAGATGAACATAGAGGAAAGAAAAAAAAGGAGAGGGAGGAAAACTATAAGAGACTCTTAACTACAGAGAACAAACTGAGGGTTGCTGGAGGGGAGGTGGGCGGGGGATGGACTCAATGGGTGCTCGGTATTAAGGAGGGCACTTGTGATGAGCACTGGGTGTTGTATGTAAGTGATGAATCACTGAATTCTACTCCTGAAACCAATGATACTGTATGTTAATTAACTAGAATTTAAACAAAACCCCGAAGCATTAAAAAAAAAAAAAAAAAGAAGTCCCTGCCCCAATGGAACTTACGGTCTGTCTTTAGTGATGATTTACCAAAGAAAATACTTAGTTCCAAATCTGGTAGGGAGAAGTAGCCATATAGAAGAGCTAATGGTCGAACTGTATTGAAAGCTGAACAGAATTTCATCAGTTACAACAGACAGAGATGAGTTTTCTTGCTTAAGACAAAATTCAGTCAACATCACAGATGATGCTAAATGTACTTGGCACATTTGAGAAAAAGGGTAGCTTGGTATGATTAGAAGATAGGGAGGCATAGGTCTATGTACAGGGTACGATGGAAGTAGAGATGAAGGCTGAATTCAGATACTGCAAATGGACTTAAATATCTGGACCTTAATCCTACTGCCATCAAAAAATGCTGCCTTCGGGGCGCCTGGGTGGCGCAGTCGGTTAAGCGTCCAACTTCAGCCAGGTCACCATCTCGCGGTCCGTGAGTTCGAGCCCCGCGTCGGGCTCTGGGCTGATGGCTCGGAGCCTGGAGCCTGTTTCCGATTCCGTGTCGCCCTCTCTCTCTGCCCCTCCCCCGTTCATGCTCTCTCTCTGTCCCAAAAATAAATAAACGTTGAAGAAAAAATGCTGCCTTCACAATTTCTTTAGAAATATGTCAATAATAACAACACATAGAACAGAAGAGAGAGGGGAAAGGCTGGAAGTAGGGCCAGAACTTGAGCGATGGGAAGAGAAAAATCTGAGAAAGATTTTAGACAGAGAATCAAAAAGATGAGCTGACGAATTAGGTTTGGGGGAATGAAGGAAAGGGAATGGGGACATCAAAAGGATACCGTCACAAAAATATAAATATCTGTGAGGTATCTGTAAAATAGTTAATAAAGAGACTGTGGGTGTATTACACTTAATCCTCCAAAAGCCCAGTGAGGGATTCTTCTTCTTATTTATGTATGATGAAACAAACAAGGTTTGATGAATCTAAGGAACTTTTCCCGAGGCCACCCCAAAGTCAGAACTGCCCCCTGGACGATGTGGCACATAATTGCTACACTTCGTCTTTCCTTAGAGAACTTATTAGCTTGTATAGCCAATGAGTTGGACACTGGAAGTTCCTATCTCTTGATGGGAAAGAAGCCAGAGGTCTTGGAGGATGTTTAGGAATCATGTGCATACAGGAATTTGTTGGAATGACAGTAATGGAAGTCACAGCAGAGAGAAAGTGGATAGAAGGAGATGAGAATGGAAGTCTGGAGTTAAACCAACATTTAAGGAGTAGACACTGGGGACTGGGAGGATATTTCTAGAATAGAAAGGGAAACAGAGAGAGGGAGAGAATATGCTCTTGCAAAAGGCAAGTGAGGAAGGATTTTCAAGGACAGAATGTTTATGTGTAGCACAGGTATCAGAGAAATCAAATAGGATTAGGAGAGAAAACAGGCACTTGGGAGGCTAGAGACAATCTGTGAGAGACAGTGTCAGTAGAGTGTCGGAGTCAGAAGCCATGATGAGTGGGTTATGGAGAAAATGGCTTATGAGAAAATGATACGGCAATCATGGAACAACTTTAGTCACTGATAAACATCTTAATCAGGATGAATAGCAGTTTACGAGGAAAAGAGGAATCTAGGCAAGAGATTTTCTTTTTAAGCAATTTGGGCAAAACTTGGTCATTTCCCTTGACAAATAGGCAGCAAAAAGTGACAGTAGGTCAAATCCGGTGTGACATCTTTTTTTGTAAGTAAAGTAGTATTGGAACACAGTCAGACCCATTCCTTTATGCGCCATCTATGATTGCTTTCTGGCTCCAGACAGAGTTGAGAAGTTGGGCTGAGACCATACGGCCCACAAAGCTGAAAATACCCCTTCTAGCCCTTTACAGAAAATGGCCGCTAACCCCTGCGCTAGGCTGAGGGGAAAGAAATGGTGGAAAAGAAAAAAGGAAGAATACAAAACTGTATGGATGGGGCACGGGTGGGAATTGATGGAATGGAACGATCAAGAACACGGAACAAGAATCAAGGGCACACATTTCAGACAACTACTGGGGAAAAAGAAAGACCACTTCTTTGGAAGTGGGAAGGCAATTCAATTAAGGACAGGTGGAGCATATCTGATCTGTGGATCTCCTTTTCTTCCCTTAAGAAACTTTAGGAGTCAGTTACCCCTTCTGTCTTCCTATAAGCCGAACATTAGACCCATGCTCAATGTTTTGTTTTTCAATCTATTGACTGTACCCCTAATCACAGTCAGGTGCAAACCCTAGTCACTAGGAGGGACAGGAAAAAAGAGAGTTTGAGAGAATCAAGGTAAATGTGTCACGATTATCAGAAAATCACCACATGTAAACTAGTGGGCAACAGTGCTATTGCTGTTTATGACAAGAAAGTAACAACCCTGGAAAACGAAGCCTAATTAAAGACTGCGTCCCAGTTGTAGCAAAGATTTGTATCATCAAAAGGATGAGAAGGGTGCCTGGGTGACTGAGTTGGTTAAGCATCTGACTCTTGATTTTGGGCTCAGGTCATGATCCTCACGTCATGGGGTCGAGCCCTGTGTTGGGCTCTACACTGAGTGTGGAGCCTACTTGAGATGCTCTTTCTCTCTCTTTCTCTCAAAAAAAAAAAAGATGAGAACTGTAGTTATTATTGAAATATTTAATAAGAGTTTCAACTTTCAAGGAAAGTTCAACTTGCATGGAAATAAATGGTTACTGCCTAAAGAATCCTTATGGTCTCTCCCACCAAGAAAAATAAATTCCATTTCATTTAGAATTCATTAAAACTTAGGGGCGCCTGGGTGGCGCAGTCGGTTAAGCATCCGACTTCAGCCAGGTCACGATCTCGCGGTCCGGGAGTTCGAGCCCGCGTCAGGCTCTGGGCTGATGGCTCAGAGCCTGGAGCCTGTTTCTGATTCTGTGTCTCCCTCTCTCTCTGCCCCTCCCCCGTTCATGCTCTGTGTCTGTCCCAAAAATAAATAAACGTTGAAAAAAAAAATTTAAAAAAAATAAAAAAAATAAAACTTAGAAAATGCATTTACAGTATTACACAGCTCTCTGGTCTTTCCACACTCCTCTCTGCCCCAAACACAAACACACTGATTGCTCTCATTCCATCATCTTCCTCTTCATTTCGTAAAGCAAGTAATTATTAGGTGCTAGAAAGTTCTTTTTTTTTTTTTTTTCAACATTTATTTATTTTTGGGACAGAGAGAGACAGAGCATGAGCAGGGGAGGGGCAGAGAGAGAGGGAGACACAGAATCGGAAACAGGCTCCAGGCTCTGAGCCATCCGCCCAGAGCCCGACGCGGGGCTCGAACTCACGGACCGCGAGATCGTGACCTGGCTGAAGTCGGACGCTTAACCGACTGCGCCACCCAGGCGCCCCGAAAGTTCTACCTATTGTATAGTTTGGGATAATACTCTGTTTTTCTCTGAGTTTTACTACTTGGCCTCTTTATGGTAGGAGAGTCCTGGGAAGGCAACCACGTGTGAACTAGAGCTTGAGCTACAGGGGAACTGCATGTGATAAATGTGCACACTCATTTTATAACATCTGAAGACCTGCTGGTTTCACTTGTGTCAAGACTGCATTAGGCTTTATTGACTAATTCTTTTTTTTTTTTTAATTTTTTTTAATTAAAAAAAAAATTTTTTTTTTTTACATTTATTTATTTTTGAGAAACAGAGTGAGACAAAGCGTGAACGGGGGAAGGGCAGAGAGAGAAGGAGACACAGAATCTGAAGCAGGCTCCAGGCTCTGAGCTGTCAGCACAGAGCCTGATGCGGGGCTCGAACCCACAAACTGTGAGATCATGACCTGAGCCGAAGTCGGACACTCAACCGACTGAGCCACCCAGGCGCCCCTAATTCTTTTTTTTAAGTTTATTTATATATATTTTTTGAGAGACAGAGTACAACGGGGGGAGGGCCAGAGAGAGAGAGAGAATCTTAAGCAGGCTCTGCACTGATAGCACAGAGCCCTACGTGAGGCTCGAACTCACAAACCGTGAGGTCATGACCAGAGCCAAAACCAAGAGTTGGACGCTTAACCGACTGAGCCACCCAGGCACCCTGCTTTATTGACAGACTCTTAAATTTGGGTTGAGTTTAGTATATTTTTGTATCATACATATCGTGTGATATATAATGTAAGTATGCAAAGAAAGTTAAGTGCTTTAATAATTAAAAACATGTAGTCTATTGGGGCCCCTGGGTGGTTCAGTTGGTTAAGCATCTGACTCTTGATTTCTGCTCAGGTCATGATCTCGCAGTTTGTGGGTTCGAGTCCCGCATTGGACTCCACCTTGACAGTGTGGAGCCTGCTTAGGATTCTCTCTCTCCCTCTCTCTCTCTCTGCCTCTACCTTCTCCTGCTCTCCCTCTCTCCCTCTCCCTCTCTGTCTCTCTCTCTGTCTCTCAAAAATAAATGAATTAAAAAAAAACATTTAGTTTGATTAACCATGAATTATACAAACCAATAAGTATGATTCTAGCCCTCTGTGTTTTCTGGACCTCTTACTAACTTCTACCCATAAAGTATCTACGGTCATTTTAGGTTAGAGACTACCAATTGGCATATACTTTATAGAATATAGAAAACGGTACAGGGTCTCAGAGAAGAAATTTAATGATGTAATGCTTGCATTTCTTGAAAGAAAAAACAGGAAATAGAGTCTTTATTTTATTTTATTTTTTTTCAATGTTTATTTACTTTTGGGACAGAGAGAGACAGAGCATGAACGGGGGAGGGGCAGAGAGAGAGGGAGACACAGAATCGGAAACAGGCTCCAGGCTCTGAGCCATCAACCCAGAGCCCGACGCGGGGCTCGAACTCACGGACCGCGAGATCATGACCTGGCTGAAGTCGGACGCTTAACCGACTGTGCCACCCAGGCGCCCCTAGAGTCTTTATTTTAGATATTTTACCAAAATTAACTTTTGTCATACTTTTTGCAATATTTTCTTGACTCTTCTTACCAAGACTGCCTTTAAAAAATTTTTTAATGTTTATATTTGAGAGAGAGAGAGACGGAATGTGAGTGGGTTAGGGGCAGAGAGAGAGGGAGATACAGAATCCGAAGCAGGCTCCAGGCTCCGAGCTGTCAGCACAGAACCCGGCGTGGGGCTCAAACTCACGAGCTGTGAGATCATGACCTGAGCCGAAGTCGGATGCTCAACCCACTGAGCCACCCAGGCGCCCCAAGAACTACCTTAAAAAAAAACCCAATCATTTACCATAATAAGGACCTTTAATTCTTCAGTGTTCATTCTGCTGAAATGTCATATTCTGACTATTGTGTATTGAATCTGGGTATATATTTGAATTGTTCCAGGTCTGAACCACTAGACTTCCAGTAACTACTCATGGGACCTGAGGCAGATTACTTTGCCTTGCTATGTCTCAGGACCCCCAGCTTTGACATGGGGGTAATAATAACGTACTTTGAAAGGTTGTTCTGAGGGTTAAATGAGGAGATGGAAGGAAAGCAACTAGAACATTATGCTACTTTACAGGGACTATCATTGCCAAAGAAGCTCTTTTTTGAAATTCCAAGGAACAGAACTAAGTAGATTTCAGAAGCATAATATGAAATACCCTCTGATCTTTTCCCTAGTGATTTATGATTAGGAGATTTCAATTCCTTTTCTGACACTGCCAATACCTTCCTGTGTTACTTTTATTAAAAATAATTTTTCCAAGCAGCTAGAGTTAAGTTCCCAATATGTGCAAAGAAGGTTGACTAATCGCCCTTCAAGTAGTCTAGTTCTTTCTCCCTTATCCTACGTTCAATCAACGACAGTCTTCTCAGTTCATCTTTTAAAACACTACCATCTGATCCTTCTTCATTCCCAAGCTATTGCTTCAGGTCAACCTTGTCCTTTTTCAGCAGGGTCTCTCAGGTCCCGTATGTTTTTCTTCAGGTTCTTATTTATATGTATGTATTTGGGGCTTACTTTATAAGACAAACTTCCTCTGGTTTTAAAATGCAAACTCTTTATTGAAAACTATAGAAACTACAGAAACACAAATAAAAATAAAAAGTGCTATAATCATGCAGCACTGACCCCCCCCCCCCATTAAAGTCACTTTTCATTTACAATTTTCATTTTCCTTTGAATGTTTTAAATTTTACCTTGAGATTTCCTCTGTATTTCTAGTTCTTATATTGCTGACAGCATGCTGTAAACACTACTAACTTTAAGGGCTCTCCTACACTTTCTCCTACCTCTCTTCTACATATCCTTTCTTCTATATATGTCTATGTTGTTCTTTCTCCTTGTAATGCTCTTCCCTGCCCTAAACCATTCTTCCCTTCCCGGACCAAAACTGCCTTGTGTCTACATGGCTCTCACACTAGACTGTGAGGTCCCTGAGGTCAGTTATTTCTTCTATAATAATGTCAAATTCTCAGTTACAAATAGTCATGCAAGAAAAATATTTTGGGAACTTAAAAGGAAGATGATGTATAACGCTCCAATGTAAATTTCTATTAAGAATCATTCAGTCAAGGGGCGCCTGGGTGGCGCAGTCGGTTAAGCGTCCGACTTCAGCCAGGTCACGATCTCGCGGTCCGTGAGTTCGAGCCCCACGTCGGGCTCTGGGCTGATGGCTCAGAGCCTGGAGCCTGTTTCCGATTCTGTGTCTCCCTCTCTCTCTGCCCCTCCCCCGTTCATGCTCTGTCTCTCTCTGTCCCAAAAATAAATAAACGTTGAAAAAAAATTTAAAAAAAAAGAATCATTCAGTCAATTATGGCAGTTACTCTGTTGTATGAAAATTGCCTATGTTAGTCTCTTTCACTCAGCTAAGACTGTCTTATTCATCTTATCCCTTATAGTGGTATCCAGCACATCCCACTATACTTTGCACAGAGTATGTGCTCAGTAAATAAGAAAGGAAAAAAAAAGTAAGCAAAATTGTCAAATTAGTGATAAAACTAGCCTTACTGAATTCTTATGAAACACAGAGCAGTCACTATTTACATAAATAGTACCTGTTATTTTTTAATAACATCAGAATAGTATATATTTTCTTTTGGCACTTACTATGTATATGCTTAATATCAAGTGCACTTGATGATTATAATATTAATTAACACAGCACTCACAAAATCGAACAAATAAAATGGAGCCTTCCTTAAAATATCCTATGGGTACCATGGAAAAAGACTTAACGTGAAATAAGATTGTGATAAAATACTTAATCCTTATATTTAAATGTCATGTTAAAAAACTATAGGTAACAAAATATCAGGAACAAGCATTATAAATATGATTTTAAATTTCTTCTAGTTGAAGTCACATCGCTCCCATTCCATTTGTAAAACTCCATTAACAGCATTTACGCCACGACTGGTCTAAACAATACTTGATAACTAATGGCTAGAGGGCGCAGATTGATATTTAAGATATAAAGTTGCACCGTGGTAACTTGGATGGGTTATTTTATATTAAGGATAACCAGATATGACATTCTGTAAAAAGGTCTAGATCGCTAAAGAAAAAGAACGGCTTCATTTTATCAGTGGAGATTGCTCCTTTAGCATAGCTTAAAAAATAGATAAATGGATAGAGAGACAGAGAGAGACAGGAGGATGGGAGGGTTTTTTTTGGGGGGGGGGATCTCTTGAGAAAAGAATCATGCTTTGTATTTTTCAACAAATCTAAAGAGTAGGTGCTTCTAAAATCTGTAGTATAGCTTGCTCTTAAAAGGATGACACAGTCCCATCCTTGTGGTTGATATGTTAAAATCAGTTCTGGGTCGCTTTAGAATACAGTTTGCCCTTCTTACAAGCTTGGCTGTTATTGTACATTTTCTCTTTTGTGTAAGGTCACTTAGTTAGATTAAACTGTTTGCTATAGCACGACTTACCCAACTACACATGCTTGCTTTCCAAGGGTAAAATGATAATGAAGGTGCTATGAATAAGCCGTCGCACAACAAACTGCATCCCGTAGACATACCTCTGAAGAGTTACAAATGTTTAGGGTAAACGTTTTTCCAAATGCAATCCTAGCGATGTATGTAACACTTGCATCTGGGGGAAAATACTCATTAAGTAGAATTTGTCAAAGCACAGAACATTTTTTTTTTCCTAATCAGGTATGAAGTAAAATAAAGCAGAATAAAAAAAAAATCCTAATTGTAAATAAAAAAGAAATACCAAACCTTGTTTATTCATTCTATCAGTGGAGGTTACCGAGGACCTACTTTGTGCAGGCACTCTTCACTATTTGCAAATAAAACAGATTAAAGTGAGAGCAGAAACATAAATAATCAGTAGCAATCACAAACACTGGTGAAACATGTTCTCTGGGACTTGGCAAGAGGACTATGTATCCTCAACTTTTATCTTCTAAATAGGTTATGTTCTTCCTGGGGTTTTCAGATCTTTCCTTACAAATCTAATTCTCACAGTTCTTAACTTTGCCCAGTGAATTAAACCACGTTAACACCTCCTATGATAACAAAGAAAATCAAACTGGAAAAAACATCTTCAGGGCTGACTTCTGGCATCTGAGATTTAATGGCAATGCATGTCCTCTTAGTGTCTCTCACTGAGAAGCGATAATGCACACGAAGAGAGTCAAAATTGTGGGTTCAGTCATATCAAAATGCGATTTATGCCAAAATAGATCTGGGAATGTCAACAATTGCAGAATAAATGACAAGTTTTAAATTCCTCAAAAGTGGAGTGAATTCGGTAATTTAACTCTCTCTCTCTCTCTTTTTTTTTTTTTTTGGCTACTGCAATGTGGGGAGCAGTCTCTTCTTGCAAAGCTTTAAAATTTTTATTTTTCCTTGAGCAAGCCTTGGGAATCTTAATAACATGATATAACTCTACAGAGCAACACATATCTTACTGTTTTTACCCTCCTGGCATATTTTTGGCATGATGTGACTTCTGCCATTAAAAAAAATTAAATTGAAGCACCACTGTCAGAGTTTCGAGTAAACAAAGCATCAACCGAGAGCGCAGGGCCTCCCCGCGCTGGGAGCTCCAACAGACAGTCATCAGCAAACGGACAACTTTAATTCGATGCCTGGCACCATTGGGCGTGCTGAGAATTCTCCTATCTCTTCACACCAGGGGTTTGCTCTTTTAAGCACTGCTCCCTGAAGGGAAGGAAAAACTAGAGAGAGAGGATTTCCAATGACCCTGCACAGATGAATGGATATGTCAATGGTGAATATTGGTTCAGCTTTGAAACAGAGAATCCTGCAGTGGTCTGGCTCCTCCATCCCTTCTACCCTCGTGGTGAGTGTTGCCAAAGACCCGTGTGAGCCGGAATCTTTAAAAGATCAAGACAGAGAAAGAGAGAGTAAAAACACAAGCGGAAAAAGAGACAAAATGCTTTTGAAAAATTAATGATAATTCAAATGTTTGGGAGAATCGATTCTCGAGAGAGGAGGAAAAGAGGGTCAACTCGTCTGGTAGTGAAGCTTTACGTTTAAAACTTGAGACTCTGAAAGGGAAATTCCAAAACACTAATTGCTCGGGGGGTCGATTAGTAATCTGGTGTCCATCTGACAGGTCTTGAGGAACAATTAACTACTGAATTGAGCACTCAGCACTTGGAATCTTATTCTTTCCCTTGCCAGGGTTATAATGAAAGCATAGACAGACACAGCAAAAGGCAGAAATATCAATTCCACTTTGTTTGGAAGAGGAGCATTTCAGTTACTAATCTTGCAACTGGGTAGACACAGAAATTCTGCCTGAATAACTGCAGAACAGGCATTTATTTTCACGTGCTTTATGGTTAGTTTTCACTCAGCTATCAATCAATCAATTATGGTGTGACATGATGTAATTTCCTAATCATACTAATATTCATGCTTTTATCACCATCAAACCTAGAGCACATACATTTCAATGAGACGCAAGTCTAATTATTTAAATACGCTAAAGCATATTACATCTCCAAGGCTGTTTCCTTTATGAGTTTTTCTCCACTGAAAAAAGAGGAAAAAAATCTAATTTAATTGCAAAGAGAAAAGTATGTAAAACAGCATTTTACCCTTCCAGTAAGCAAAACTGATTTTTTACAGATCCCAGTAAGTACAGAATTTTTTGTGGGCCCTCATTTAAAAATAATGTTTTCTGCTTGTTAGTAAAAGTAGACTAAAAGGATTCATGTCATAAAAAGAAATGATAATCAGGGGTGGCTGGGTGGCTCAGTTGGTTCAGCATCGGACTCTTGATTTTGGCTCAGATTATGATCTCACAGTTTGTGGGTTCGAGCCCTGCATTGGGCTTTGGGCTGGTAGTGCGGAGCTTGCTTGGGATTCTCTTTCTCTGACCTGCCCCTGATCTTTCAATCTGCCTCTCTCTCTCTCTCTCTCTCTCTGTCTCTCTCTCAAAATAAATAAGGAAACACTAAAAAAATTATAATTATACTCAATACTTTTCAACACTCTTTACCTGAAAAGACATATTATGAAGGACTAACTAGGAATTGCTTTATATCCCCAAAATATGATTTTGCATTATCTCCTACGACTGGCTTAGTTCTCAAGGTTTTTGTTCCCTACATTTAAAATGGCTCATGTTTAAAAAATAGCACTTGAATCACTTCCATGTTAATGTGACAGGTGCCAGAGGAAAGTTTAAACTTTTTCAAGCAAGGCCAGTTGCCCTGATGCATTTGTTGCAATCTATAATGACAGGCTCTATTGTGCAGATTACTTTAAAGACAATAAATCTTCTACACAGTGTAAGTTACACATGGCAAACATATACTGTGTTCCTTCAGATCTCTAGAAGAAAAAAAAAAATCCAGACTCAGTTGCTACAATATTCACTTCCTACCCACATTGCTCCGAGGCCAGCAGTCCACTCAAACCATGAATACAGCTCCTAAGATACTTAGTTTTTTTAAAACACAATTTATTTCAATGTACATTTTCAAAAGATTCCTAAAAATCCATTACTCCCTTCAGTGGGGAGTGAGAAAAGACACATTGAAACCAAACAGGAAAAAGTTACACCATGAACAAAAACAACAAAAATCCAAAAGGCATTATTTTTGAAGTACTAAATCAATGATTTTTCAACCAATAAAAGTTGTTTCTTGTAAATCTTTCAGGGAAATCTAAAATGAACTGGGGATTCCTTTTGTACTTTACCTAAGTATATTATTACTCTTCTCCTGACATTCTAGTATTTTAAGTTTCTGTAAACGTAAATACATACATATATAAATATTTCATGCATGAAGTCAGTTAGGGTAATTAATACATTTTTTACAGAATTCTTATTGTATTATTATTATTTCCATTATTATCATCCAGGTGTTGTCTTTAGTGTTAGAATTATTACACTGCTGAAAAACTATTTCATATGAAATTGCAGATATGTACACACACTTATACATATGTAAAGGAAGGGCTTCCTGCAAGAAGTTTCATGTTACCTTTACCTTTACTTTTTTTTTTTTTTTTTGAAATAGAGAGGGCATACACCCCTGTGCCTATGAGCAGGGGAGGGGCAGAAAGAGAGGAAGAGAAAGAATCTTAAGCAGGTTCCACACCCAGTGCAGAGCCCCACGTGGGGCTCGATCTCAAGACCTCGAGATTATGGCCTGAGCTGAAATCAAGTGTCTGACTGACGCTTAACTGACTGAGCCACCCAGGCACCTCTACGTTTACTTTAAAAAAAAAAAAAAAAAAGCTTTTGGAGAAAATTTCCCCGTGCTTTAGGATTAGCACATCATTATAAAATAGTAAACTGTTTTCTTAATTCTGAAAATATGTTTAATCAAGTTAGCAAATACAGAAAATACCGAACCGGGAAATTTCACAACGTTGAACGAAGGAACAAGAATGCAAGAATTAAAAGATACCGTCTGTTCCTAACCATTTTCATGCAAACCTCCACTAGTTACTCATTTTACCATTTCCTTTCAGCAGCACGCCTCCTCCTGCCACCATACCTCCCTAATCTATAGAGTTGTATGTGTGTCTACACGTGTATTTCTACAGTCGGGTTCTGACTGTTTTTATGTTATACATTTCTGATTGGGAAACGATCATTTGTAACAACCGACTTCAAATATGTTTTACACTTTTAGGAGTCTGTACTTAAAAAGCAATTTGGGGGGCGCCTGGGTGGCTCAGCCGGTAAGCGGCCGACTTCGGCTCGGGTCACGATCTCGCGGTCCGTGAGTTCGAGCCCCGAGTCAGGCTCTGGGCTGACAGCTCAGAGCCTGGAGCCTGTTTCAGATTCTGTGTCTCCCTCTCTCTGACCCTCCCCCGTTCATGCTCTGTCTCTCTCTGTCTCAAAAATAAATAAACGTTAAAAAAAATTTAAAAAAAGCAATTTGGTTCATTTCTCTGGAAATGAAGTTTCTCAGGTGAGGAACATCTCCCATCTCAGAGTTGCATAATAATATCGAGACCTGTTACCTTGAAAAAGAATCCAGCAGTTTGGGTGGTAATGCCAGGCCTTGGAACTACGTTTCGTGACACAAAAGATAGGGTTAACAAAAACACCTGAGCAGAATAGCAGTGTCACCTTATGCTAGAGACAAAAAGCCAAAATAAAACCCCAGATCCCTCAGTGTGTACTTGATCAAAGATTTAGAATGAAGGTGGTACATATGAGCCCTGGCCCTTGGCACCTCAAGTTTCCTAAACAGTGATAAATACCAGGGATCCCCAAAGAGTCTCTTCTCGTCCCTTAACAGACTGTTTGGCATCAAGTGCTCAGTGGGCTGGAAACCCGCAGCCAGCCAGGGAGGGGACAGCACAGACGGAGCCATGTTTACTCTGTCAGAGACAGCTGATTAGGATGACACCAACTCTTCACATTAAACCTGCTAAGCAGGGCTTTACCCAGAGGGCTTCCCGAAACTGGAAGCATTCACCACTGAATCGACAAACTATGGTATATGTTAATAAAAAGGAGGAGACTGTTGTAGCTGCTTATACGGTGCATGTCAGTTCTGAACTCTCTGGAAATGAATGCTCCTCAAACTTCATTTTGCAATGACAGAATTGTACGGCTTAAAGTTACTTAAAGAGAGTATCTATGGTAGCTTAATCAGCCTATTTTTATATTTGACTTAGTTCAGAGTCAGGGGTTACTAAAGGAGAATCTCCAGAATTGACGGAAAAATTGACAGCAAAAGTTTCGGTGTATCATATCACCGAATCACATAGCTTGCAAGGTCTTTGAAGGCCAGGAGTTCAACCCCTTCAGCTTACACTTGACGGGGCAGAGGCCCAGAGTTCTTCCATCTTAGTAGCTAGCAGAGACAAGATTAGAACCCAGAACTCCTGCACCAGTCTAGGGAGCCTTCCATTATCCAATCCTGGCTGCTTAACACCTTTTCAGGAAATTAAAAATCCACAAACTGGAACGTAATCGTAATTTCAAAGATAGTCCTCCAGAGGCAAAGGAGGTGGGAAAAACTGATGAAGAAAAAGAAAACAGCGTTGCAATGGCAGTAAATCCCACCGGTGGTATACTTAAAATAAATCAGATTTGGTGGGTACAAAATATCCTTCTTAGAATATACCACGACCTGGGTTGGTAACAAGGAGGGATGGGCTGATCATTCATCTTCCACTTAAAGTCTAGGAAAGAAGCCTGAGGTCCATGTGTTTATAGAATCTATGTTCTTTAGGCCACTCAGGCTCCAAAGATTTCCAGCAGAATTCATGTTTATCCATTATGATGCATTTCAGTAATAAAGAACAATTGTCTCTCAAAACTGCATTATTAATCTGTTGTGGCATAATCATATTCCAACCTAACCTGATAACACTCATTTGGTTGTCATTTTAGGTAAAAGAAATCTTCTTTTTCTGTCACTATAGAATATTCTGGCTTAGGTCACTTGGGAATGGCTGAGTCATGACTCCCAGAATGTAAAATACCCACTGAGAGTTTATTTTCTGAAAGTACATTTACTCTTTAGCCATTATGGTATAGTTTCACACGCTGTTAGGCTAGGTTGATGCTAACGACTAGCACCCTGGTAATCCAACAGAAGTAAAGACTGCTTCCCAAAAGCTTCCAGAAATACTTGCAAACCCGGTGGGACAATGCCAACAATGCTAGATTTAGGAGTAAACAAGTCTGGGTAATTAGTCTCAGCTCAAATAATTAGTTGTGTTCACTTAGCCCTGTGATCATTTGTTTCCTCATCTCCAAATGGAGTTAGATTAGAATATCCCTAAGGCCTTCTTTATTTCTACAATGTTTGCTAAGAAACTAACTCCAGGGACTAGAGAAATGGGCAAGTAGGAGAGTGTATGTATGCCTGATCTAAGACAACCTAAAATGTATAAAACGCCGCGAGAATGCACAGGAAGGAACATCTAATAACGCATGGTAGAGTTGGTTAACTTTTCAAAAGCAAGCACTGAATATAATTCATCGTTCTGTCTCCGCTAACTAACACAGTTCTTGGCCCATGGTCAGTCCTCATTAACTGTATATCAGCTGAATAAATAAATCTAAGTCTTGTACGATGGAAAAATAGAACGGCATTCCAGATAGATGCAACACCATATGTAAGGGCCCTGCAGTTAGGAAAGGTTATGGCTTCTTCCAGAAAAGAATTATGCTTAGATCATGAGGATTGTGGTATAATGATGGTAAGTGGGCTCCCATTTATAAAGGGCCCTAACATTAGCAACCAAGAACACTTTACATCTAAGCAGAAGGGGGAAGCCATCCTCCATTTGGGATACTAGCAAGCAGTAGCATGCAAAGAACAAACACGCAAACATGTAAAGAATACATCAACAGCACCAAGATGCGCCAAATACAGTGGCATTACTGGAAGAAGCAGAGCAAGGATTGAATTAAACAAGAATAAGGGACGCAGGCTGTCATGCTTCCTGGGCAGGATTCATTACCCCTCCCGTCCCAGTCTCACTCCCAAGCCACGGGCGCCACTAAGCATAGCGGTGGTGAGCAGAGGAGCCCTCCGGGTACTTGACACTGAGCGGCTGCACCCGTCTTATTCTCACCATACTGCAGCAGGTGTGAGGGCAGGTGTCTAACACATTTCCCTTCCTTGGGAAATGGCGCACGGTCACCCTCTAGAAATGATGTGTCTTGAGGAAAAGCCCGGTTGTAGTTACAAGAAAACAGGCCTTGACTACAAGTGCATCTTAACTAGTCTCCTCTGATGAGTCTTTTCAAATAATGAAATGTGAGTAAAGGTTCGAAAAGCAAATTAACATCTGAGAATAATTCAGACTTAGGGAAAATAGTTGTGATTAATTACACAAGGAAGTAAATGAGTGGGCCCAAAGAACCAATCTGTAATTACAATTCTAGTCACCATCTACAACACAACAGACTTTAAAATTGAACGTAAAATGTAAACAACACTAAATTTATTAGTGTAGCAATTAACAGGGACCATTAGTTAATCATGAATTCTTCTCCCTGGTTCCTACCCCTTATCTCTGGTGGTCTAAAACTTTACAGAAATATCTTGAGATACAAAACTCATTTACATAGTCTCAGCTTTAGAGGGAGAAATTATTTTCAAATCTTCTTAAAATAACATATTTTTTCCTCCACAGTTGCTATGTTCTATTGGATTAAAAAAAAAACAAAAACAAAAACAAACAAAAAACCCCTAATAGCTGTGAATGTAATCTTTTGGAGTGACTCCACAGTCCTTTATAGAGAAAAGGTGGCCATGACTAACAGGGGAAGCATTTGTAGTTATGCTGTTTTTTTCCTCATCCAAATGTGGTATATTTCATTTAGGAATGAAATAGGACATTTCTGCCTTTTTTGCTTTTGGGTGTTGTTTCAAAGAGAAAATATACTACTGTGATTTCAGCAGCCTATGAGTTAAGAATGGATTGTCTTCCGAGAGTCTCTTTCAGAGTTAAGGAATATCTTCTCATAGAGATATCCTTTTAGTTGGGTTGGTGATATTCTCAGGAACACTCCAGTAAGTACCTTACATAAACAGTTAAGATCTACTCTGGCTAAGCCTGCTCATATGAAAGCACTGTCTGCATGGGACGTGAGGTCTGAGTAACAATTACATGTGCCTAAGAAACATGCGCTGGGGCCAGATCCTCAACAGCTACATAAGAAAAGGTGTCTGCCCGTGTCAGTCATGCTCGAATTTCTATAAATTGGAGAACAAAAGTTCCTTGTACGTGTGAGGTGATCCTCTAAACTTCTAACTGTAAGAATAAGTCATGAGTATATTCAGAGCATGGAGTATATTTGCATATTTAATTTGTTCACTCTCCTGTAGCAATTGCCAGTACAAATTACGGATAGAAAGTACTATTTTTCATTACTTCTGTTCATAAGACTAGTAAAATAAATATACGATTGCAGATGCATAGCTTTTGGTGAATGGATGGAAAGTTTCCTTTTCTGGTTGTTAAGACTCTACTGTACTGTCCAACCAAAGGCAGTATGAATTGAATAAATATATGTGCTTGAAAGTCTTCAACTGTATTATCAGACTAATTTAATATAAGGCTACTATATAAAGAAATGCCTTTGTTTTATTGCATCCTCCTTTTGTTAACCAAAGTTAAATTTACTCAAGTGTTGCAATGTGTGTTTTAAACACACAAGTCATTGCTGCCATGTTACTTACAACAGAAACTCTAAACTATAAAGTTTTAGGAGTATTATGCATTTTGTTGAGAACATATACGGTGGCAATAAGCTAAACAGATAGGGGCTCATAACCAACTTTTTGCTTTTCGAGCCATGGGAGTCCTGGTATGTCCAAAATTTTACAAGGAGAAATCTGTACACTTTACCTCATTTCATTTTCTTTTTTTTACAAACACCCAGCTGTAGCGTATATCAGTGACATGAGAATAAAGTGAAAGTAATAAGAAAATAGACTTTATTATTGTTCCTTAAGGATTAGCATATATATGCACCTCTCAACCAAATAAACACTTCATTATAAACATCAGGTCAGTTTCTGTACCATTCTATTGGAACGGGATAAATAGGGACCAGCCGCCATCTCTGTTGACAATACATTGGGCTCACATTAATTTGATTGAAGGTGGCTTGCCAACACATCTCACTTTCCCCATTTGAGAGCACTCAGATAAGAAAAACACAGTGATGTTTAGCAGATAGGCCTGGTGACACAATAGCACGCAACTCATTGAAGAAGTGTAATTATAGTGATTACTTCAGAAAAGAGAGCAGATACACTGATGGGAAGAAGTAAACATTGCCACAATTACGGGAGCACGGCTCCTTTTGGTACAGATACAGGCGTCCCAGACAACACCAGCCTAGCAATAAGAACACAGAAAGCTTTCCAACTTAACAACATAAAAGCACTAAAGGTTACAGAATGGCATACGCCAATTTGCCAAAGTGCTGGAACAAAGGGTCCCGTCCGTTTTGGGTAAATTCAATATATCAAATAGATTGGTCAAACAGAGAAGTCCTCCTTCCACAATTAAAACTAAGTACAAACACCAGGAAAGTCTGTCCCCAGAGGAATGTAATCTGCAAATGCTTTGCAAAGCTGTTCTTTCCATGGCTGTGAAAAATAAACTATGTGGGGTGTCCGGTTCTCTCAGGTTAACAGTCCCACGAGACCAGCTGGAGAGGCAGGGAGGGTTCATCCGTGCCATTAACTGGGCATATATAATCCATGGGCATCAAAGTACCCCAGCATTTTATCATAATCTGACAAAAATAGGGGAAAACCTCATTTCTCTCCAGTTCACTAAATTAGAGATACAGATAGAAAAAAAAAAAGAGCTTGAAAAAGGGTCCCAGAGCTCACCTTGTAAAACCTTTGCCTGCCATTTCTGAAGAAACAGAGACCTTGAGAGGTTTACAGCCTGGCCCTCCGACGGCACAGCAAGGTAGCGAAAGTGGGACTAGAACCTACCTCTCTAGACCCCCCAGTTCTGTGTTTTCCATCATAACTGAATTGTTTTTCAGCAGCAAATTTTATAAAATAAAAATCATGTAAATTTGCACTGTAAACATATAAAATACTTCAAAAGCATTTGAGTCACCTTATTTGATTGTTGTCAGGTCTCTGTGAGGTACCTAGAAATATTTTTACGTCAGATATATATGTACTTAAGATACATATATATGTACAGATATATGTAAAAAGATACATATATATGTATATGTATACATATACATATATCTGTACAGATATATGTAAAAAGAGGGACAGAGTGGAAGAGAGACTGAGAGAGAGAGTAAGAATGTGTCGGCTTGAGAGACAGTAAGAGTGGGATAGATAAGTGAGTGAAAAAGCCAAAGAAAAAATGTCAGACACACACACACACACACACTGAGAAGAGACAGTGGGGGCTTCAACGATTTGCCCACAGTCCAAACCCAGTATTGAAATCCAAATCCCTATCCTCCTTCTGCAAACCTTACTTAAGACTCCATACCATCAAAAGCTGAGGTGAATTAGAGTTCAACCCCTTACTTTTATTTTTGGTTGTAGTTCTTTCATTTTGGCCCCACCTCAGAATAGGATAATTAGAGTGGAATGGGTGGAATCTTCTTAACAGAATCAGAGCAGTGGCTATTGTCTAATTGGTTGAAAGAGTAACGTTTCTTTTTAAACAGTTGGCTGCCTTGGGAAATAACAGAGCAAGAGAAACTTATCTTTCTGCTCTCATTAGAGATTTAATGACCTTTACGACGGGGTGCTTAACCTGGGATTCAGCAATGTATTTGTATCTGTAAACCCTCGATACCATATGCAGAATTTAGAGCACATGTGCTTTTTCTAGAAAGAGGGTCCATATGATTCTCAGAGGCCTCTCAGTCAGAAACATAAATTTGTGGAAGGTGGGTGCCTGGGTGGCCCAATCGGTTGGGTGTCCGACTTTGGCTCGGGTCATGATCTCACAGTTCCTGGGTTCGGGCTCTGTGCTGACAGCTCGGAGCCTGGAGCCTGCTTCAGATTCTGTGTCTCCCTCTCTCTCTGCCCCTCCTCCGCTTGCACTCTGTCTCTGTCTCTCTCAAAAATAAAGATTAAAAAAAATTTTTTTAAATAGATAAATAAATTTGTGGAAGGACTAGTGACAATATGTACCTTTTTTTTTCCTTTTGGTACATCAAAAGTTAACTATATGAATAATCTGGACAAAGTAACTCACTTCAGAAGACCAGTGATAATCAATCTACTGTGCTCTCAGACCCTACGAATTTTTGTTTTAATTGCAAATTATTTTCCCTCTCTTTTTGCTCTAGCTCCTTTTAATGTAGAACTGAAGGGAAATGATGTGAGAAAGTGAAAATGATTTTCAAAGGATGTCTATCGGTTGTTAAGCAGCTGACTTCCACGCTGGTCATGATCTCACTGGTTCGTGAGTTCAAGCCCTGTGTCAGGCTCTTTGCTGTCAACTCGGAGCCTGAAGCCTGCTTCAGATTCTGTGTCTCCCTCTCTCCACCCCTCCCCCACTCACACTCTCTCAAAAATAAAACCATTAAAAACATTTTTTTTTCTTTCAAGGATGGCCCAATTTATAACTAACTTCATTATGTTTGGGATGGTTTGGTAATAACACCAAACTTGTAGGCTTTTTCCTTCTTTCTTTCTTTCTTTTAGTGCAATTCCTATATAAAATATATTGTGTTTATTTCAATCTATTGATGGGCTGTGCTATTCATCAACATTGAATAAACTGTTTGAAGCTAGACCAAAGGCAATCATCTCATATGTGGATGCTTATAACGTCGCCAGTGTTGTTTGCTTCCAAATTAAAGCAGAACTGTAAAAAGGACTCATCTGTATTGCCAAGGGACAACACTATCAGGGTCATAGGGATAAGCCAGGGACAAAGACTTAAAAAACCAACACTGTGGTAGCTGGTTTCCAAAATGTCCACCAATCAACCACACTTTCTTCAGCCTTTCTTCAGTCACTTCCAACAATGAGTTGTCAGGCCGTGGTTCCCTTTCCTCAATAAAATATATCACAGAAGCAGCACCGGCCAGTTCTAGATGTAAGCTTTTATGCTTTGGGGGGCCTGGTCTTTAATGTAAGAAGTCAGCCACCCTGTTGAAGAAGCCACATGGAGAGGCCACAGTGGGAGGAAGAGGCTCTGAGACTATCATAGAGGGAAGCCCAGCTGGTCAGTGCCTCAGCTGAGCTTAAGCTCCCCACAGTCCTGCCAAAGTACCAGACATTTGAGTGACCATACCGAATATTCCAGCACATAAGTCCTGTCATGACAGCAGCCTCAGTCAATATCACCTTGAAGAACTGCTCACCTGTGCCCAGTCAACCCATATCATCAGGAGAAAAGAACAGATTGTTATTGTTTGAAGCTAAGTTTAAGGTGACTTGTGAAGCAGCAATAACCAAAACTGAAGCTACATGGCATAAGTAGTGAGTTTACAAGAGGAAATTTAGAAGATGATAAAGTGTAAGTCACTGAAGCTTATCCCTGTTGAGCATAAAAGAAAAACATTTATTTAAGTATTAACTGATCTGCCCATCACTTATCTCATTAAACCTCATCAGCACACTGGCAAAGAGAGAATCACATTATTGACTCACATTATTGTCCAAGCTCACGTAGCTAGAAAGGGAACACGCCAGAAGTTGAACACAGATTTTATTTCACAGCCTCTATGATCAACTCATTCTATTTCACTGGGCACACTGAGAAGAGGGAAGAGAGAGAAGAAGGAAGCCTGACATACAGAGAGAGGCTTGACATTTAATTACTGGTGATGGAAGCCCTTAAGCATATCCCATACTTTTTTTTTTAGTTTTTTTTTTGAGTATATTATTATTATTATTATTATTATTATTCATTTCAAGAGAGACAGAGAGGGTGAGTGGGGGAGGGAAAAAGAGAGAGAGGGAGAGAGGGAATCCCAAGCAGGCTCTACACTGTCAGCGCAGAGCCCCATGCAGGGCTCAAACCCAACGAAATGTGAGATCATGACCTGAGCTGAAACCAAGGGTCGGATGCTCAATCAACTGAGCCACCCAGGCACCCCAAGCATACCCATCCTTTCAAAAATAGGAAGATACACCACTATTTAACCTGTTTTAACAACTAGTTGTCATTATTACTGATTAATATTGTGGTTGTAACGTGTTGTAATATGACACTTAGAGACATGTAGATTTACTTGATTCTATACTAAAATGATCCCCAAATGATATATAGTTCTTTACAAATCATTTCTTTAACTGATATATATACATATATATGAATTGTATAAAAATTATACATATATTATATAAATTATATATATAAATTATATATATATAAATTATACATATAATTATGTGTAAATAATATATATATACATATATATAATTTGTATAAAAATCAGAAGGAGGAACAAATTCGTACCTCTCTCTGATTTACATATATATTTTTTGTTCCCTTCTTGCTGTTACGCTGTCTTTTGTGTCTAGTAGGCATGAAACTTGACATCCAAGTTAGACGATCTTTGGGAAGAGAGGACAGGGTCTCAAAGTGAGAGCGTGCAGCGTTTTCCTATGAGTAAGGCGCGTGTACCTCCTAACATATAAAATGCAATGTTTGGGATAGCTGGATAAGTAAATCCTAGATGAGAAAGTTTTTAGGTAGCTACTGAATCCCTCGCAACACTGCGACAGGAACTAAAGGAATAGTTTCTTCTTCTAAAGAGCTCTCAGCCCTGTGGACATCCTGGCCGTTTCCAAATTGGGCTCAGTGGGAACTAGGGGTCTGCAGCAATCCAACAGAAGATGTTTTACACATACTGCAATTAGGTATTTTCTGACAAGTGCTAAAGACTGAAAACTATCCTTTCATGGCTTTTATCCCTTTTATGGTTCGGGTCCTGAGTCTGACTTAGTTTGCAAACAAAAAATTCTACTGTTCAACGAACTTTAGAAAGTACGTGCTTTGGGAGAAGCATTGTGGTTGAGGAGGGGTGATGGAGCTGCCTGGACCTTAAATATTTAAATATTTAAATTTGCCTTAAATATTTGCCTTAATATTTGCCTTAAATATTTAAATTTGCCAATTTTATGTGCCATATGCAATAAGAAATGGAATGCTTTTAAAAACGAGAGCTAGGGGCGCCTGGGTGGCTCAGTCGGTTGAGCGGCCGACTTCGGCTCAGGTCACGATCTCGCGGTCCGTGAGTTCGAGCCCCGCGTCGGGCTCTGTGCTGACAGCTCAGAGTCTGGAGCCTGTTTCAGATTCTGTGTCTCCCTCTCTCTGACCCTCCCCCGTTCATGCTCTGTCTCTCTCTGTCTCAAAAATAAATAAACGTTAAAAAAAAAAAAGAGAGCTAACCTTTACCGGAAAAAATTTACATCATTGATACTCTGTTGGTGGCCACTGTATAACTCAAATACCTACAATATTAGCACTGCCTCTAAGCTCAACTTAACTCTATTTAGGATATCAAAGACTTTTGATAGCAAGTCATTGTATTGTAGGCAAACGGATTTCTTATGTACAACACTGGGCCATGTGATTGTTGGTGTGAAGGCACTCCGTAGATGAGTGTTGCCCAGAAGTTTTGAAAATGCCAGTTTTAAAGGACTTAATTCAAGCACAACTTACACTGAGTAATAATTGCTTCTCTTAAAGTGAACTTAGGGTATTCCGTGCTCAAAATGTATACAGCTATCCTTTAAGGACATCCACAATTACTGTTGTCATGCCTCTAGTTAGGCAGTTCAAATTGCTTCAAACTTTGGTAATGACTACTTGGCTATATTTGAATGGAGGTCATTTGCCCCTCCGTTCACAGCTCATACAGTGCCTTTTGTACACATATCTCGGGGTCCTTTACAGAGAACACTAATCAAGACACAAAATAACATTGTAGCAAATAATCTTGTCACAAATTCCATTACACAGTAAAAGCTAAATAAAAAATAACAGCTTTTCTGCCTATATTTAAAAATTTATATCACTTAGTGTCAGGCAATTCAGAGAAGAGAATTCCACAAAGGAGAGGAAAGTGACAGGAAGCGATGCATTAACTCACGCACACTCACACACACTTTCACCAGATAAAGATGTTAAGAATAAACCTGGAAAATCAGTAGTTAGGAACAGCATTTTCTACATTGTTAACATATTTTACCAAAAAATCAGATAAATTGATCCACTGACTACCCTGAAATTCCTATGAGCAAATATATTCACCCAAATTTAGGCAATAACATAGTATCTCAATCTTAGTGTTGAATTTTAATTTTACACAGTTAAAATTCTTGCTTAACTTAGCTAGCTTCTAGGCCGTTGAAAACATTCAGGGGGCGCCTGGGTGACTCGGTCGGTTAAGCGTCCGACTCTTGGTTTCGTCTCAGGGCATGATCTCACGGTTCTTGAGATCGAGCCCTGTGTCAGGCTCTGTGCTGACAGTGTGGAGCCTGCCTGGGTTTCCCTCCCTCTCCCTCTCTCTCTCTCTCTCTCTCTCAAAATAAATAAATAAATAAATAAACATTAAAAAAAAAAGTTCAGGTTCTTTTGCTTTTTAAGAAGCATGAATTATTCCCACCCCCCCCCCCATCTCTCAGGCCTCACAAATGCTCTTTGCACTTCCATAACCCTACAATCCACACGTTTCTCAAAAGTGTCTGAATTTGCTGATTAATTTTTAGTGGTTCCCAAACTTTATTCTAATTATCACTCGTATTTTTTTTTAACGTTTTTTTTTAATTTATTTTTGAGACAGACAGAGACAGAGCATGAACGGGGGAGGGTCAGAGAGAGGGAGACACAGAATCGGAAGCAGGCTCCAGGCTCTGAGCCATCAGCCCAGAGCCCGACACGGGGCTTGAACTCACGGACCGCGAGATCATGACCTGGCTGAAGTCGGACGCTTAACCGACTGAGCCACCCAGGTGCCCCTATCACTCGTATTTTATAGGTTAAGAAAACTAGAAGTTGTAGGCAATGAGTGACATCAGCAAAACAGCGCATATGGGAATTGGCCAATTGCTACAGCACAAAGACTGCTAATTGATTTTGCCTGAGACAAATATTTTGATCCATTCTTTTTCCTTCTTACCAAGGCCCACTCCTTTTATTGGCCTCTCACATGTGACTCAGAAGTATTCATTGGAAGGGAGTTCTTGAAAAACAGTTCCTAGCTCCTCATAACCTTAATAAATACTGGATAATTATGTAAATAAATGACCTCGAAGAACTCATAAAGACCTAAATTCATTCAAACTGCACGTCTTTCAGCATGCCCTTGGCAATATCTTTCATCAGCCTGGGCCTCAGTTTTCTCATGGGTAAAGTGGCACCTACCTCGTAGGATTGATGTGAAGATTAAACGAGCTAATCCAGGTCATGTGCTCAGAACAATTACTCGTCCATAATAAGCACTCAGCAAATATTAACTATTTCTATCGCATTCCAGGCCCTGTACTAGGCACTAAAAATGCAATGGTAAACAAAAATAAGCACAGCCCTTAGCCTTGTTAAATATTCGGTCTAGTTTTCGAGCGTTATGTACTATTTCCTCCTATTAAAATATATTATAAAGTTGCTACAAGACAACAAAAAGACTTTATCAATAAGGGAAAATTGAAAAAAAAAATGAAGTTTTATTTAAAGCTTCCTATATCACTACTTCCAGAATGGATAAAATTGGGTGGCAATCATACTATCAATTTTTCCAGGACCAAATTATGGTTTCAGTGTATTTTGTGATGTATTGATTACCTTAAGACATTAGTATTAATATTTTAAAGTTTCATTGCTAATGTTTTATATCAGAAAGTTATCTAAGTACACAATTTTAAAATATTTATGTAACCTTAGTGTATTCAGAGCAATCCCTTTCTCTTACCAATGAATCTCGGTCCATAACGGAAGCCAGTACAAAATGAAAAATGGATTTTATGCAACAGAAATTTACTTTCCAGGAGGTTTTTCTTTTTCTTTTTTTTTTAATGTTTATTTATTTTTGACAGAGAGAGACGGAGCATGAGTGGGGGAGGGGCAGAGAGAGGAGACACAGAATCTGAAGCAGGCACCAGGTTCCGAGCTGTCAGCACAGAGCCCGACACGGGGCTTGAACTCATGAACCCCAAGATCATGACCTGAGCTGAAGTCTGACGCTTAACCAACTGAGCCACCCAGTCATCCCCCCCGCCTTTTTTTCTTTTTAATTGCAGGTGTTTTTTTTTCCTTCCCTCTCTCTCTCTCTCTCTCTCTCTCTCTCTCTTCTTTCTTTTTTTACTATTTTAGGAACATTTTTACAGACACTTCAGACACTTTTTTTCTTTTTCCTTTGTTCCAAAAATCACAGAAAGGCAACAGGATGTTTTTAAGGTCTATGTCGAATATTACCTGAACAGTCTATGGTTGTGGACTTAAATGTGAATAGGTGTCTTGCTAAACTGGAACAAAGGGCCAATATGAATATAAAAAGAATCTGAAAACTAGTGTGTCCACAGGTCTCATTTTGAATAGGTGAGAGTCTTGACCTAGTAATAATCTTCAGGATTGAAAAAAGGAGCTTTCTCCTTTAATTTCATTAACTGTTGTTCTTTTTCCACTTCCTCTCACTGATTTCATTCCATTTCTGGAACTATCATAGAGATCATATTACTGAATCCTGGGCAGGATGTTGCACAACATCTAATATACTGTATAATCATTTGTGTTTGAATGCAGAGTGTATCAGAATGATCAAAAGTGCCTGTAAAATTGTAATTGTTTACAGCCAAGAGCCTCACGTTATTTGGCTTGAATTTTGGTACAGTACTTAGCACTGATCGGGTTAAGAGAACACACATTATTGGCAAAGCTGGTGACGATCAGGATTTCACTCATCCTCAAGAGCACTAATGCTGGATTCCATGCAATTATTTGTTTAGAGTATTGGGACTTTGTCCCACTTTCAATCTTATTAATGTGAATGTATGTAACTACTCAGAACCAAGTGCGTCATCACGAAATGGGTTAGGATTGCTTTGTAAAGAGAAGGGAAATACAAGGGAGCAGACCTCCATTATGTGCGAGTCTCGGGCCCCGTTTTTCTTCATAAGCTCCCACACTTAATCATCTTACCTAAAAAAATGTAACGAAAAGGGCGAAGTGGGCATATTTTACCAATTTCCAAAACAGAAAGGCTCAATCAGCAGACTGAGAAATTGTAGAGGACGCTGCTGCTTGAGATTAGAAGCTGGACATGGGCCTTCCAAGGTGAGCTTTACCAGCTCTGTTATCATAAGATTTTATGCTAAAACATGCCGTGTTTGTCTGTTAAAAATATATGTATATATTTACACACACACACACAGTGACTATTCAAGAGACTTTTTATTCTTCTCTAAGACCTGGTTTTCAATTAGAAAATATAGCATCTCAGGCCATGACCTTTTTCAAATTAAAGTAGCCAACGCTTGGCAGATAATGACCTAGATACAGCTGGTGGCCCAAATGGCTCCTAGACGTTTCTTTAACAAACCCTGTATGTATGAAGTATCATTCTTCGACAGATCCAGAGATACAGAAATAAAATAGCTTTAAGGACCTCATACTCCAATGTTGGAAACAAGATCACAATTAATTATTAGATAATATACTACCAGGTGTAACAAAAAAAGATGGCAATAGCTTTATAGCCTATGATATGTTTTCAGCTGACCCTGAAAATACAGTACACACAGTTTGGAAACATCATACATATCACCCTCCCTCCATGTTCCTAACCTCCACCATCGAATTATGCTACCACTGTTGTCACTAACCATATCCTCCCCACTGAAAGGGTAATCACATTTTTATAATTCATGACTGATACATTGATTTTGATACATTATATTGGAAAATCTGATACATTCCAGACCCTTGAGGCTGACGCTATCTTTTCCCCCCACATATATGGCTTTGTTTCTCACAGAGAAATATGTGTTTCAAGCTCTAATGTTTATAATGCCTTCTGTAATGAAACATGCACTGCACTGCGCACACACGCACACACGCACACACGCACACACGCACACACACACACACACACACACTGAGATCTGCAGTTGCAAAGTTAATTCCTTCCTTATATACTACAGGCAGCAGAGACATTTCAGGTTCCACTAATATCCTGGAGTACTTACAGAGTAAGTGACCTGAGCTAGGGAGACTTTCATTGCTTCTTCAAAACCTTTTATAACAACTCTTTCAAAAAGGTCAAATTCGATCAAGGTTAAGAATACTGTTTTGGATCAAATGACTCAGATTAGGATAAGTGATTTTCCTTTTGCAAATAATCAGATAAGTAACTAGTGTTAGCAACGAAATGTATCTCCCCAAGATTATTCATGTTCAAAATAAATAAATCTGTAAGATTATTAATTAATCAATATTACATTGATTGCTGTCTCTTACCCTTAGAGATATACAGAGATAAAGTTTTTCTTGACGCTGATGATCACCTGATACTGTTTACTGGAGATCAAGAATTCTAAGTATCCAGAAGTTTTAGGGAAAGCACTGTGACATGTCATTCTAAATCAGAACTAGATTAGAAGTGGAACTTTGGTTATGGTGAAGCCGTGAGAAAAATAGGAAGGTAGCCCATAAAACCCGGAAGGCTAGACTTATGCTTAGAATGAATTCGGCCAAGTCAGACCCACTCTCAAGGGGTTCATCAAGCCAAATTTCTGTTGTGTGCCAAGCCTGAGATGATTAGATTGCTTCTGCCTGCCCAATCAGAAAAACTGGGACAGTCGATCTGGCATGGCAGTTGGGTTAGAAACCTACTGAGGAGTCAGAAGCTGAGCTACCAAATGATTAAAATTGCTTCTAACAGGCATTATTTTCCAGTGTTTCATCAATAAGGAAGCAGGTGCCTCTGTACTATTTCACAGGGTGGGAATGCTTTCTGGAGTTAGATTGTCAAGAGCTGCTTTTTAAAATAGCAATACTCTTATCATAGTAAAACTTGCCTGCTGAGTCAAAAGGAAAGTTGGCCTCACCTACCTCTAGAGCCCAGGAAGAATTTAAAATGTAAAGATGCCTGGCATGATTCCAGCTGTTGGCTGCCACAGATACTTTTAAATATCTACTCTTTTATTGATCTGAAGGCATATGGATAAGCAGGTATATACTGTAAATGGAAAACATAAAGAAGGCCACCTTTAAAAGTCCAGTTGACTGAAAATGAACATTAAGAAATCTGTACTTTTCTTCTATCCACCCAAAGAATCTAGTTTTACTAGACCCCACTCTAGGAGGAAACACACACACGCACACACGCACACACGCACACACACACACACACACACACATGAATGCCAAGGCAGATCTCATTTCTTATAATGATGAAGGAAGAGTTCCAAAAAAGAAATATTTCCAATGAAGATATGAAACCTAATGCTATTTCGATGTCAAGACCACCTTCCCCTAATCCCCACTGACTTTTATTCAGCTCAATTTGAAGCCATCATAGAATTCTGTTTTAGGAATCCTCCCCACTCTTAACAAATTTAATTAGCAGGGATGATACAACAGGTCTGTAATGATAAATGACTAGCCGGAAAGCATAAACATTGATAATTCCAATGGAATATTTCAGCATAAAATGCATAGAATGTATCAGAAGAGACATATCCTTGTGTGATGTTGGGGTATGTTAAGGATCAGGATGTCTGACAGATGGGTGTGTGTGTGTGTGTGTGTGTGTGTGTGCACGCGCGCACACACGTGCATGTGTGTTTAGATGGCATTCTTCCAAAGTTATCTGAGCAAAGCTGAAAATTCAAGAATTCTGCGGTAGTTACATAAGATGAGGCAGAAGACTAGTGCAGTGAAGAGAAACCTATATGTAACCAGCCACGAGTTCTTCCACTTGGCCAGACGACGGTGGCAAGAGGAAGGTGCCATTCCCCATTACGCATTTTTAGGAGGTCAGGCCAAGTAGTGTAGCAAATAAGGAGAATCATTTCTACTTCAATGCAAAGATTTCACAAATATGTAATGGAATACATAGTACACAATGTACTCAACTTGACATTTTGAAAACTATAGACATGTATAACAATTTTGTGCCTTGGAAGCTAAAGAATGAAGTGAAAACTGTAGTTGGAGCTCATTTCCCCAGGTTGAAAATAAACGTACAACCGGGGAGTAACAATACTATTTTCCTATTCCAGGTGTTACTTGAGAGGAAAGGAGCTCGAGTAGCTACTAAAGAAAAGAGCGAAGGACTAGAAAGCCACCATCATCAGGACCTTTAAAAAATAAACACATAAAGGGGGGTGGGAGGGAGGGAAGGGTGGGTGACGGGTATTGAGGAGGGCACCTGTTGGGATGAGCAGTGGGTGTTGTACGGAAACCAATCTGACAATAAATTTCATATTAAAAAAATAAAAATAAGTAAACAAAATAAATAAATACATTAAAAAGTCCTAGTACTCTTTCTTGGGAGGAGTAATTTGTCCTTTGGAAAACAGAGGTTACTAGGGTCATCTTTGGAACCCATTGCTGGTGGTACATAAATTCTTCCTTAAAAAGTAGAACCCTGTAGGCATCACGGAGGGCCATTTGGGGGATGTTTGCCTCTAGAGCGGGACTGAGTGATAGGACCTAGGCTGTGGCAAATTCCAAGGGTCTGGCCTCAAGGGCCCAGAGGCACACTGAAGATATTACCAGCCCTTCCTGGAAACATCTTTCCTTTCTTTCTTGCGCCTGCCCTTACGTGTAATTAGTGAGAAGAGAGTGACGCAACTCTTACTTAGATGCATCAATTCTTTCATGCCTAGATGACATTATTCTGAGCGTTCTTGAATGTTCATCCAACAAATCGTTTCCCAGCCAGAAAGGGGTCAAAGCAACTACACCACCTATACTCACAAATGAATCCTCCCCTGTACGGGACCAAGTTCATAAATATCTTCTTTCTCTATGAAATATCCACACATTCTATGGTAATTATGCAAAATAGAAATCTAGAAAAGGAATGATAAATAAGTGCAACACATTTGTTCAAAAACCCAAATTAGCTTTTAAAATGGAAACAATTTGAGAACCAAAATGGTGCAAATCAGAACAGAACAAACTAAAGCAGAAATATTTAGGGAAAGACCCCCTGGAAGATCCCCTGTTCTCCTGCCATAGCTACCATTTATGCAACAATTTGAGTTGAACTAACATATTAACTCCAATTGCCAATCTAAATTTCTAGAAAATGCTGTCCTTGGGAATCCAAAGCATTCTCTAAATGCATTGCCAATGCATTTATACATGCAAAATTAAACTAGATACTCTTCTGAATCGGAAGATATGATCCAGAAACTCTTGGGCAAACAGAGCCTTCAAGGAGCATCAGAGTGCACCCAGGTTTTCACCAGATGTTGAATGAAACCCTATATCTAATCTAATGCAAACTCATTTTTTTGAATTAGCCCCAGAGTGGCATTAAGTGGTCGGAAATATTTTGGTCAATCTATGAGCAGGTAGAAATCACGTGGTTTCTGAAAGAGCAAAAAAGCATAGACTAACTTTTCAAAGCATTCCTTACATTGGTAGATTGCTTTCATTCGTTGGGTAGCAAAAATCCCCTAAATTCGCAGAGATTGTCAATGAAACATCCGGTATGCCTGACAACTGTGCAGGGTACGAAGACCCCAAGTCAGTCGTATTATCAAAACACCAAGATAAGAAAAATAGGCTTCAGAACTCGTAAAGTCCATTGTTGATGTACCAATAAGCAAGAAAATTATGAAAGGGGGGCAGAATATTCTAATATTCTGTAATATTGGATGATTAAATGAAAAATGACTTCTCACGATTTTGATCTTATTGTATAAAAAGAGTCAACTCTCTCTTTAGAGATTTATCAGTTCTCTCAAGTGCTCTGGGTAGCCTCAATGGTTCTGTAGTGCTGTATTATTCCAAACTTTAATAATAGTAGTCAATGCGGTGTCCTGTAATTTAGGCATGAAAGAATTGATGTACCTAGTAAGAGTTGTTTCACTCTCTTCTCACTGATGCTGTCTGATCTAATAGGTGGAGAAATGTGCTGAATTGTCACAGCATACATTTCAATGAGAAAAATCACTACAGCATAGAAATATTTATGGAAGTGCTGACAACATATCAATTAATAATGCCTGCAAGATACAAAGAGAGGCTATTCTGTCCTTTACAAGTTGAGAAACAGCCAAGTCAAGACTTAATTTCATGTTGCCTCTCCTATTGTAACACAGCAAATAATTGCACCTCTGGTGGACTCGGCCGACCCAACTAGTCTGAGATTTTGCTGGTAGCCGGAGTGAAAATAAGCAATGAGATCAAGTGTGTGCTGTGTGCTACCATCTCTACAAACCAGGAAAGTAGAGGAGGATATACATAAATGTCTGTATATATAAGGAGTCTCAAACTTGGAAAGAATACCTAAGACACTGGGGAAGGGGGTACCCCTGAGGTGGGGTACCATAGAGCAGGGAAGGACACAGACATATTTTCACTGTATATTCCTTTGTGCTGTTGGCCACTGTTGTCTTCATCTTCTAAATCTTCATTTTCCTCTTCTTCTTCTTCAACCACGTATATGTATTAACTACTTAAAAATATATTTGATTGGTTTTGATTTTTAAAAGTGTTTATTTATTTTTGAGAGAGAGAGCGAGAGAGCACACAGGCAGAGGAAAGGCAGAGAGAGAGAGGGAAACACAGAATCCAAAGCAGGTTTCAGGCTCCAAGCTATCAGCACAGAGTCCAATGCTGGGCTCGAACTCACCAACTGTGAGATCATGACCTGAGCTGAAGTCGGACGCTTAACCGACTGAGCCACCAAGGCGCCCGTTTTTAATTTTTTTTTAATGTTTATTTGTTTTTGAGAGAGAGAGAGACAGAGAGAGAGAGAGAGAGACAGAGAGAAGGGCCGAGGCACAGAGACAGAGACACAAATACGAAGCAGGTCCAGGCTCCGAGCTGTCAGCACAGAGCCCGACGCGGGGCTCCCACCCATGAACTGCAAGATCATGACCTGGGCTGAAGTTGGAAGCTTAACTGACTGAGCCACCCAGGTGCCTCTTAAAAATGTGTTGTTTTATTTTTTTAAATTTTTTTTTTAACGTTTATTTATTTTTGAGACAGAGAGAGACACATCATGAACGGGGAGGGGCAGAGAGAGAGGGAGACACAGAATCGGGAGCAGGCTCCAGGCTCTGAGCCATCAGCCCAGAGCCTGACGCGGGGCTTGAATTCGCGGACCGCGAGATCGTGACCTGAGCTGAAGTCGGACGCTTAACCGACTGAGCCACCCAGGCGCCCCTTAAAAATGTGTTTTTAAAGAATGGCTGGAGAATAGTAAAGAATAAGTATATTATGGAAGAGTAAATTAGCAAGCTGTTGAAGAACGGTTCTGATTTCAGATGTCAGTAAAAAAGAGAGTTTATCCTGTGGCCCCCAGACAAGTGCCTTACGAGCTGTAACAGAGATCGTATGTCTAATGTCTAAATATGACTTGATAAACACCAGTACTGCCATGTATTAATCCTCTGTCCTTGTTGGTCAGTTAGCATCTGTGTTCTCATCTGTAAATGGGTGCGATTACATGCATGTGTATGTGTACCTGTGTATGGCAGGGGACAGGCTGAGTATAGTCAGGACTGACTGTCTTGGGCAGGGAAGTCGGTTTTATTGAGGAGTGGATGTCCTGTGTTCTGTATTTTTCAAATGTTATTTTATTTTTGAGAGAGAGAAAGAGAGGGCATGAGTGGGGGAAGTGGAGAGAGAAAAGGAGACACAGAATCCAAAGCAGACTCCAGGTTCTGAGCTGTCAGCACAGAGCCTGACGTGGGGCCCGAACTCATGAGCCATGAAGTCATGACCTGAGCTGAAGTCGGTGCTTAACCGACTGAGCCACCCAGGAGTCCCTCCTGTACTCTATATTCAGGGAACTTAAACTCTGGCAAGATTTTGAAAATGGTAAGGCCTCTTCCCATTTTAAAAAGTAAACAAGGGCAGGGCACCTCTTGATTTTGGTTCAGGTCATAATCTTACGGGTTTGTGGGATCACGCCCTGTGACGAGCTCTGCGTTATCAGTGGAGGGACTCTCTCTCTCTCTCTCTCTGCCCCTCCGCCAACCGCGCTTTCTTTCTCTCTCTCAAAATAAATAGATAAACATTTCAAAAATAAAAAGGAAACAAGAGCAAGGAGAACTGAAGATCCTTCTGCTGCCGTATTTCCCTCCTGTATGGTCTCTCTCTCGGCTCGGAGCCAAAACTGCTTCATCTGTGATACTCTTCTTCACTTACAGAAATGCTGAATACTTTCACATGTTTCCATGGGCCTACATATCTGGAAAGTCATCAGAAATGTCTCTTGTTTATTAAACACGAATGCATACACTTTACGGTTCACTTAAAATTGTACCAACACGAAACCTCAGCCAGACAGCCCTTGGCACTCCCCCTGCCCCATTTATTAACCATCAGCATCCTTCCCAAACAGTCTAAATTTCTACCCATTTCATCTATATGAGCAGCCAGTAGTAAAACATCATTCCTCCTGCTGTTTTCCTAGGCTTCAGCCAGCTCTAAATCCATCTGGAGGCCAAACAGATTCCGCTCGAGTTCGGCAAATAGTGCTGTCCCAGCGAAGACGCGCCCAGTCTTCCATCTTTAGGAAAGTTTAACTGTTGCCCCAGGTTTAAAAATTAAGCTATGTGAGTCACAGTATAAACACAAAGATGCAACAGGCAACAGATTTCTTTTGTGACTATGTTTGCTATTTCGCAGTCAGTTCTGCCAACCAATGGCGACGTGCGCTCTCTCATTGCGTCACGCCAGCAGCACGGCCAGCCGGTCGATGTTTACACGAAGGTACCCGGGAAGTAAATTGAAAACAACTCCCCAGTCTAAGCTGACCGCCTCCTGTGTGGAGCTCTTTCCCCAACAGGCTGGCAAAATGAACTGTAGTTTTGTATAGTAATTCAGAAGATAATTGATTATTTGCCAGGAGTCTGTTTTGAGTTGCCACTTACTATTATTTTTTTTTATCCACTCCAGGGACACACTTTCAATTTCACAGTCTTTTGCACATTGTGGACAGTGGCGCTTAATTTCTTAACGGAAAGCACGTATTCTGTTTCTATTATAGTTAGACTCGTGGCTCTCCAAAGAGCAGGCAGGGAACTTGATATCCATGGAGAGAATATCCAGCTTCACGTTTGCACACTCACAGCATCCGTAGCGTTATGGCTTATGAGCTGGGAAGGGAATTAAGAGAGAGCCTCTCTTCATGTAAAAAAAAAAAAAAAAAGACACCTTTGTATCTCACAATCTTAGAGGTTCTGTCTGAGGGGTGGTAAACACTCCTGAAGATACCATTCTTTAATTGTTTATGGATTACTTCTCTTTATTTTACTGTTAAAGTAAGAGTTTCTAGCAGAGGTAAGGAAAACCTTGTCAGGAAACAGTTGTTTTCCTCTTACAGACTAACATTCCTGCAGGCGATGCAGCAAATTAACCAATATAAATGTTTCCTTCAAAACACAGAAATCTTTTATCTATTTAGGAACAGATCACACAATATAACATGCTGCACTATTTCTATTAAGCCCAAAGATGACAAAAAATTGAAAAGAATAAATCCATTATAAAGAATTCATATCTGCTGCTTTGTGAGCAATCCATAATACATCGTATTGTGCAAACTATAGGAGATGATGACCTAACAATACAGAATGTAGAGAGGGCTTTTGACAACAGAAAAGCATAAGAGAGAGTATCATTTAATGGAGAGAAAAAAAAAATGAACCTGGATTCTTTTTCCCCCTTTATTTGTTGTATCACTTTGTAAAACCTCTCTATGCCTTGCTCTCTTCATCAGAAAAATGAGACCTATGGTTTTATTTTTATAAAGTGCTTTAAGATTTAGGAGAACCCAGAATGCATTATAGGATGAAAGTCACCATGGTGCATGTCACATGACTGCAGCAGAAAGGATCTAGGGACCAAAAGGAAAACATGAATCAGCAATGAACACTCATTTTGTTTGTTTAAAACCCCAGGATGTGCAAATATATGTCAGAACTAAAGTTGACCCTCTTCCTTTAACAATCACACATTACTCTATCTGGGTCTGGTTTTAGCAGAAAGTTTAGTAGAAAGAATATGAACACAGGAAGGAGTAAAGGGCAGGGTCTGTCTCAAGCAAACCCTAAGTGACTAGAGCTACACTAAGTCATGCTGAAGCCCTTGAAGGACTAGAGATGGAGAGCTCGGGACCTCCCTCTGCTCCCATCGTCACCATATTCCTATTCCCAAAAGGGACAAATCAACAAAGAAGGAGTTGTATCTTCCAAATGTCCAAAGTCATGTGGATTTTTAGGACCATAGTGGAGTCAGAATTAGGGATAATGTGGATCATTACGTTGAGAAGAAGGTCAAGATGGTCAACTAGACATTTGGACTTCTGGGTTCCAAAGCTTATCCCCACATAAACTCACTGCAACAAACCAGACTCTGTGGACCTCTCTTTTCTCAACAGACATCGAGGATGAGAAAGGTGGGGACTTGGTTCAACTGCTCTCCTTCTAAGACCTAGACCTCTATTATCCTTTGAGTGCATGGATAATGACTGAGGATCTGGAATATATGTTGGAGTAAAAAAGATTTAAAGTCACAAGGTAACTTTCTCTTGGAAATAATATCCTGCCATCAGACTGATGGCACAATCACACACTTAGCTAGTGGCAAAACTAGGACTAGACTTTGAGACGTGAACATAAATTCTGATTTTTTTTTTACACTGCAGTGGAATTCTTGTAAATCCTCCAGCTTGAGAAATCTAATACTTAAACTCATTAAAAAAAAAAAAAAAGAGCGTCCCAAGCACAGTGACTGTCTGTTTACAGATACATAGATAGAGAGCTAAAGGTATAATAGGTATATATCTATATGTCTAGATAGATTTATGTAATATACAATCACTCAATCTCCTTTTGTACCCTCTGTTTTTGGTTAGTGCTACCCCAGAGGGGTAGTATCCAGAGGTAGAAACCCTGGGGTCATCCTCTGTTCAGGCTTCATTTCCACTCTGACCACTCTGCATTCAGACAGACTACCAAATACAAGACTTCACCTCTGACTTCTTTCCCCGTTTCCATATTCTTCTTCCCCAACAGGCTTGCCTCATTCAAACCTTCATCTGTTGTCTCACCTCTGTCCTCCTCACTGGTCTCCTTGCCTCTAAGTCACTCTGCCATACTATAGCTTAAAAAAAAAAAAAGAACTTTCTAAAATTAAAATGTAAACATATTTCTTGCTGGCTTAAATACTGTCGAAATTCATTAGTTTACCCACAGGATGAAGTCTCATGTTCCTAATAGGAAAAACCAGGCCCTTTCTGCCCATGGCCTGCCTTTCTAGCTCCGTTGTCTCCATTCTCCATGCAAATTCCATGCTTCGGCAAGAACAAATGCTTGCAGACATGCCCCAGATGCCGCATACTATTGTGCCCTGGCCTATGCTAGTATCTCACTCTGGAAATCCCTATTCTTTTCCCATTATTTACTGGAAAATCCCATTTCATCTTTTAAAACCCAAGTAAATCATCCGTCTACTGGGATTCCTGGAACTCCACGCTCACTCTTAAGAGTTAACCGCATCCTATTCTAAGCTGCTTCTGCACTTTTAAGCTTCCCCAGGGTCATTCTTTACACGTGTACTGTAATTGTTTCTTTGTATGGCACACGCCCTCACTAAACTGTGAACCCACTGAGGGCAAGCAATCATCTCTGAGCACACGACCTGGAACATGGATGACCCCCAACACGAGTTTATGCATGAATGAACAAACAAGCAAACGTATATTCACTCAACAACTTTTGTATTAAATGACTCACAACGGGCAGGGAAAAAGACAAAAACTCCACAGATAACAAATAAGAAAAAGTCTCTGACAGACGTACGAACCATTCAGATAATTAAACTGATATGATAGAATGGAAAACATTGGTTCGCACTGTCAGGAGAAACTTCTGACTCTGAATCACAAGAACTATCTCATATGCTTTGCCAAGAGGAGAGCTATGGTCCTGATGGATTAGCAGCAGCTCAAACTGAGAGAAAGAGCATAATCAAGGATAACTCAGAGGGCTTTGGTTTCAGCAAGCAAGCAAATAGTAGTTCTGTACATTGTGATAGGGAAGATCGGGAGGGGCGCACGTTTGGAGGGACAAAACTAAAAAGCACCCATTTGGCCCCTTCGATTTGTAGATGCCTACTGGCCACCTAAGCCAAGGTGTCTAAGACACTGTTAGATACAGGGTTCTGGTGTTTTAGAGGGACTTGCGACCAGAGAGAAAGACTTGAGGGGTATCTGCTCCCCCAAAAACGGTACTTAAAGACACCAGACAACTGGAAGAAATCACCTAGGCAGAGTGTGTAGATTAAAAAGAAGAGCCAAGCTCTGGGAAACAATCTGACATTTGGAGTTCAACTAATAGAAGAACTAGTAAAGGATAATGAGGACATACTACTAAGCTAGGAAGAAAACTAGGAGGTCATGGTCAACAAGGAGAAGAAAGTGTATGGAGGAAGCAGTTGCCAACTTTGTTGAACTTTGCTGAAAGATCTAGTAAGATAAAATTGCTCAGTTAGCAACATTTAAATACACCGGTTACCAGGGCGCCTGGGTTGCTCAGTCCGTTAAGCTTCCGAGTGTTGATCTCAGCTCAGGACACAATCTCACGGTTCGGGAGGTCGAGCCCTGCGTTGGGCTCTGCATTGACAGCACGAGCCTGCTTGGGATTCTCTCTCTCCCTCTCTCTCTCTCTTTCTCTGCCCCTCCCCTCTCGTATTCTTTCTTTCTCTCTCTCTCAAAATAAATAAACTTTTACAAAAAAGCAGTTAAACACGCTGGTTACGTAGATGAACACTCAGAGGAGAGAGAGAAATGGAGCCTAATTCAGGTAGAGTCCCAACTTTTCATAAGAAAACATGAAGTTATTACACAGTAATAATAAAAAGAAAAATATTTTTTCTCCAGCTCTGGTTCAAGCAAGGCAAGGCTCAAAGTGGATAAAATTCACATGAGATTTAGGGTCAATTTCAGGAAGAATTTCCTGGCAGCAAGTTAACAACAAAAACTAAATAAATAGATACAAACGAAAGATCCTCCTATCACATATTTAAAGAAAAGGAAAGACACCTATCCTGTTGAATATTAATCCATTTACTCGCACCTTCTTAATGTATATTTTCTAAACTGAAACAAAAAGTTGCCCGAAAACCACTCAAAATGTGACTGTCATTTTTCTCACATTTCAGGGTCCATTCTCTTATAAATCCATATTCTAGTAACAACTAACCACACACTTTCGCATACACTTTAGAAACCAAGAAATAAGGGCAATGCATTTGACTCCACACTATTACTGCACGAATGAGTCTCTAATTATTATAACTTATTTATGGGTTAGAAAAAGAATCCATTTTAGAATCTGCAGATTGAAGATAAAATGAAATGGCACATTCTACAATGAAACCGTCAGTCATAGCGAACGTAAGACAATTTCCTTTTACAAAGTCTACATCTCAAGCTATTCTTGTGCCTTCTTCCAAAGAGATGGCTGAGATTGCACCCTTCAGAATCTGCTGAGCAAACTCCCAAAGAAACCAAACTAATACACATCAAGGTGTAAGCCTCTGCTTCCCTGGTGCCGAAAGTATTCTTTATTCTCTCCTAATTGCGGAGGACTTCTATGATTAAACGTGGTTATCCTTACAACATGAACATGTGTGATTTAAGAAGAAGTTAACTTAAATTCCCACTCATAACCTGCTAGTGATTATTGAAGTACTGATACTTTTACTGGGAGCAAAGGATATTCAGACGTTCATGGAATATCTAAGTAAAAGCAGAAATGACTATCGCAAGGCCTATGTTCTTTTATTATACACAAAATATATGCAAAAGGGTAATTCTGATGGACAGAAAAGCTTGGCTTTAGCAAAACGAAGAGTGAGCTGCTTGGCTGCACCACAATAATTTTATAATTATCTTAAAATAAATGTGATATCCTTTAAATTTTAGCTGCTGGAAAGCAGTATGTCAAATACGAAAACGATGCAGTGTTAACAGCACAGCACACAACATGGCTAGAGGATAGAGTAAGAAGACTGTTTAAAATGGTCTTGATTGCTTAGAATCAAATAAAACAAAGCAAACCCATAAAAACAAGTACCTTAATTGCACAAAATAACTAGCAAGTTGGAGTTACTGGCAGATAGATAGTGTAATGAGAGCACAATGTGTATTTATCTTTTTTGAAAGGAGTATTTTATGCAGCTTAATACCTTCCTCCCAATATGCTAAACATTTGATAGACATGTAAAGTACAGTAAAACAAATTTGGTAAAGAGAAAAGACTTGTGGCCTTGATGACAAGCCTGTCATCTGTAGTTCCTATTTACTTTTGGAAAATCTTTTTTAAAGAATCCTAGTGGTTTATTTTAGGAACATGATTATTTCATCAATAATATTTAACCAGCCATAACATCAAGATCACACTGGAACAGGGACTATGATATAACACGGTGATTCACACTATCTAATCCATGTGGCGTAGCTTGGCAAACAGGGTCTGACACGATCTTGCACTAGATTGTGATCTCCTGGAGATGCAGTGCGCCCGTTCTCTGTGAGTGCCGACGGTGTGGCACAGAAACTGACTGCCAGCATCATTTTTCTACACCTTAGCAATTGGCAAATATTCTATCTGTAGCACAGGTTGGGGTGGGGGAGGTCATGAACAGAAGACTAAAAAAAAAGAGAAAAGAAAAGAAAAAAAAGAAAGAAAAGAAGCACAGACAAAAGGAATCAACTTCCCTAGCATAGTAACCATTTCAGGAGGTTGAGGTGATGACTCATGTTGGAGGCTTCACGTAAGAGACACAGCAGTGATAGCAGATGTGTTACGTGCATAGACAACAATCAAAACATGTGGCAAAGGAACTTATGACCGTGAAAACACATCTCTAACAAGCAGTTAGTGTGGGAGGGATGTATATTCTGAACTCAGAGCCTTACATGGTTATACCTCCTGACACGCTGCCTTATGGTTTACCTCATAATTTAAGAACAGACTGGTAGATTTCCAGTCGCTTACACAGTTACCTCTCACCTGTCTATGATAGGTCAGCATATTGGCAACTGAAAGATAATTGCCAAAATTGGTCACGGGGTTTTCAAAACTAGACACCGGGGCGCATGGCTGGCTCGGTCGGCAGAGCATGCCAACTCTTGATCTCAGGGCCATGAGTTCAAGCCCCACATTGGGCATGAAGCCTACTTTTAAAGGAAGGTAACCAAGAGTCAATATTTCACTTATCTAGGTTTATTTTAAATATATTTTTTTTCACTGGGGAGAATTTTTACTCTATTTTAAGCACCAGTCAATGTGGTTAAGTACTGTATAATATTGAAGCATTACAGCTTCTAATTCACATTAAAAAGCACGAGCTGATATCAAGCTACAAAAAAGGTAAGCGTTCACATGACAGGGATATGAAGCATGCATACAATAATTCTGAAGTTTTCTTCATTACTTCTCTCAGACAAATTTAGTTATAATTTCTTCATAACTGAGTCACTGGCCAACTCATTACAATAATATAATCAATAAATTATCGAGACAGAAATATCCTGGCAATATGGTCAGACTCTAGAAATGCCAGTTTCTAAATTAGTGTCAAAGTATTACACATGTGACATAAATGGCTAACAAAGGGATGCCAAATCATCCCTGTTGCTGAGATAATTGTTTTACTTTGAAGTTTTTAAAGATGTATTGTGTGAGCTCCCAGGTCAGAGCCATCTCTTCTTCTCTTCTTTTTTTCTGCACGGTTCAATCATAATGTAGAATTAAAAAAATTATTTGACAGTGAGATAGCTGAAGTTATTTCAATGGTTCCAAGTAGCAAAGCTTTTTTTTTTCTTTTTAATTCTACTCGATTGGTTTTGTTAAAGAGGAGAATCCTTGATCTGTTTGCCAAGATTTATGATGAAAATTTTGCACATCTTATAGTTCTGTGATAACTTAGAAAGCTAAGAGACTAAAGAATGAGCTTGGGGCAAATGTTTACGGAAAGAAGTGCCCCTATGAAGAATCTGTGAGAAAGGCTTTAACGCTGTAGTCGTATTTTCTTTTTTTTATTATTAAAGATTTAAATTTTTCAGCCATCTCTACACCCAACGTGGGGCTTGAAACTTACAACCCCAAGAGCAAGAGTTGCACTTTCTACTGACTAAGCCAGCCAGGAGCCCCACCTTAGTTATATTTTCAAGTATACATTCTATGTCTCCTTCTATTAGACTGTTAGCTTCTACAGATGTTTAGGACACTGTCTTACACACATTAGGTGCTTCATAAATATTTATTTGAAGATCGACTTATTGAAGAAGCTTCCATACATGACCTCGTGGATATTCAAGGCAAAATCCTCTACGTGAAAAACAAAGCACTGTAGTTATTGTTTTGTGTCCACGCTCGCGCTTCTACTAGCCAGGGTAACAAAACACCAAAAACTACAGCAAAAAAAAAAAGATCCATGATGATGCTTACAGTTAAGTTTAAACTCTGCCATTGTTCATAGAGTCAAATAATTATACATTTTGTCTCTTGGGTGCAGACTCTAGGTCATTATCTTTTTTTGCAGCAGCCACATATTTTGGGGATACTGTAACTTGTTTTATAATCTGGTTTATCCTCTTCCACTCTGCATATTTCCTTGATCTGAGACTTATTCTGCCTTAATTTCCGTAAGCTGCCATTTCTGTATCTTTCCAAGAAGGGAAGAGATACAGCCAAATACACAAAGTTACATTTTATATTGTTGATTTGTGTTTTAAACCACACGCACAACTGGTTAGAATTTCTGGCTAGAAAATAAACACAAATACGTGCGTGAGGACAGGAAGTAAGTAGCTAATGACAAGGAAAGATTATTAAAAATACAACGAAGTGCCTTAGTTAGAAGAGCTGCAGGTGGGCAGTGTCAGAATTAACTTGCCCTAGATGTGGAGCCAGGCAGCTGGATCTGCAGAGTGTAAACAAACACCTACCTTGGGGTGTGGGATTCATTTAAGGATTTCTTCAAATGGAAATGTACTTGTCTTGAGACCCTGGGTCCCCAAGGGGAGAGGGCTATAAAAACAGACTTCATTTCTGCTGTTTCCTGTAGTAAGTTGAATCTGACAGCTGACTCTCCTCTGACAAGGAGAATTTTTAAGCCAAGAATATAAACACAGTCCATTCTTCTGTCTTTATCTTATCCTAGATGGTGCCTTACCCCAAGATTTCAGTGCACGAGCTCAAGTTCAGTGAACTCTCTGAGATTACTATGCATTTCCCAAGGACAAGAGATGTTCAGAAATCACTCTACCAATTACATGTGCTGGTTTCATTAAAGCCTCCGTTTAATTAATTGCCTGGGATTTATAAAAGATCTGGTCACAAAGGCTCACTGTGCCTAACTCATCCCAGCCCGCAGAGAAGAAACTAAAGCTCAGATAGGTTAAAACTATATGCGCTCCAGGGCAGGGACGGTGTCCGTTTTGTTCTTTATTGTATTTTCATGGCCCTGCACACTGCAGTGTAGTGGCAATATAGCACAGAAGTAAGAGTTTTCAGTCTGGAGTCAGACAGCCCTGGTTTGGAGCACAAGCTCCTGGCTCTAAGCAATTACTTGGTGAATGACTGTGAAAAGGTTGTGTCATCATATTTGAGCCTTGGTTTCTTCACCTATGAAAATGGAGTTAATAGTATCTACCTGATAAAGTGTTGGATAATTAAATAAAGTCGTACATGTGATATGATCAAATAGTGTCTGCTATACAGCTAATGCTTAATCTATCAATATATTATTGGTAATATTCTCATTATTATTGTCTGGCCTATAGGAGGTACCTGATATTATAGGGAACGAATGGATGAAAGCAGCTATTAAGCACTGAACTGGAGCCCTGATTTTCTCCCTTCCCTCCAGGTTCCTGCCTCCCTTAAATCATTCTGTGTATGTAAACGGAAGTGTCCTACAAGGATTGAAGAATTTAGTTACACTCACTCAAATTCAGTATCTCTTGCAGGCAGGTGGAAAAGAGGAGCTTTTCATACTTAAGGTTTTGTACCAGCTGAGGGTATTATTTGTCTTTTTTCTTTTTTTAAACACAGATGGCTGAGCTTTTCTAATGTAGAAATTTACTACTGAGGTAATGCCCCATTTCATGACTTCTCCATTACTTCCAACATTCAAGAAATGCTATTGCTGATATTGCTGGGCTGCAGGATTCATATAGAGAGAAATCTGAATAAAGACATTCCTGTTCCAAAGTTGTTTTCAGTCTCGCACTGCCCGTTGTCTTCACTGTCTTTAAGAATAGAGACGCTGAAATCAACATGGCAACTTGACTGATGTAGGCAATTGTTTAATTCTATGAAACTGAAGTGATTTCGGGGCTGTGGTAAAGATATTTTGAAGACTACCCTAAAGTTGAATAAAATTTAATTTTTTTTTTGTATAAGTGAATCTTGAAGTAGAATCGAGGAATTCTATAGGAAAGTAGGTCTGAGAAGATTATAATGCAGTCCTTTGGATTTCTTTAGTGCCTTCTTTCAAAGAGTTGCATTAACATCACGTGTATGTTTGCTATATGTAACACTCCCGACAAAAAATAAGGACTGGGACCTCTTTTAAAAATCTAGGTAGAAAAGCTGAGGCACTTGAGTATTTAAAAGGCTTCCTAAGAAGTAGAGTTAGCTTGTGGGAGAAGAGATAAGTAACTTGAGTCTTGGTTGAAATCCACTTGAGTAGTGGTTGAAATTCACTACTCATCATGGATACATAGTAGCTTCTGAATATGACCCTTCAGAGGAACTATAATACACATTCACCTTAAAGCCTTTATGTACATAAGTGTTCTTAGATTAAATCTTAGAGGGACGCCTGGGTGGCTCAGTCAGTTAAGCGTCCAACTCTTGATTTCCACTCAGGTCATGATTTCACAGTTGAGCGCGGGTCATGATCTCATGGTTCATTGGGGCAGCGCGGAGCCTACTTGGGATTCTTTCTCTCCATCTCTCTGCCTCTCCTCCACTTGTGCTCTCTCGCTCATCCTCTCTTAAAATAAATAAACATTAATTATTTTTTAAATCCTAAAAAATTATATAAAATCAAAGCGATGATTTTTTCTCATGCTACATTTGGGATAACGTAGTCTCTTCCTACTGACCCAAAAGAACTGGAGTAGTATTAATAGAAATAGATACAACAGGGCCTGGATAAACCCCAATTTCCTCTTTTCTTTTTACTCCGTCAGTGCCTCCTGCTTCCAATGCTCTGTTTGAACCGAGAGAGGATGTTTGTGTTTGTTCTTGTTCTGTAAGATCTGACACATAGTTTTCAAACAGCAGGAATAGTAACAATCAGAAGATGTGATGTTATGCACATAAGAGCTGTGGACATAACTACTTGTGAATCTATAAATTCTTACAACAGACCAGTGATTTTAAAAATGTAGTTCCTGGAGCATCAGCCACAGCATCAGAGAGGAACTTGTTAGAAATGCAACTTACAGAGCCCTACACACTATCCAACTAAATCAGAAATTCTAGGAGGGGCCCAGCAATCTATTTAACAAGCCATCTGGGTCATTCTGCTATGAGCAAAGTCTTGGGAAACACTGACCCAGACTCCGAGCCCGTTAATCCAGATATTTGCATATTTGCATGCCACACACCTGCTTCACTCTTTCTGCTTGCCATGTCCCATGCTTGAGTGTTTGATTTCTCTGCTCACCCACGTCAGTCTCATCTTCTAGATTAAATGGAACCACTGCCATTTATATGTAGGAGGCAAGATGGACAAGAAATATTCACATAGAAGTATTCACCTTTTTTAAATTATTGGTCTTAGAGTCAGTATTCTAACAGCAGGGAAACATATGAACATAAAATGATGTTGGAAAATCTCCCTAAACAAAGGGATTAAACTATTCCCAGTGTAATTCCCAAATTTAAGTGCAGTCCGCCAAATATCTCATGTCTCCTCTAAGTGCCCGGCCTTCTTACCCAGGGATCCTGTCCTGTAAGCCCCAACTGATATTTCTAAGTTTCAGTTAAAAGCTGGTCTGACAGTTTTGCAGAACCATATTTCACTTAAGAGAAAAGTTTCATCCTTTATATTTTCCAGGGAGTAGGAATACAAATCACCAAAGCAATACTCTTGGCCAGTATTTTGAATTCTGCAGAGCACTTTGCAATCCAACAAACATATGACACTTTGAATTTCCATCTCCGATTTCAAAGAAATGGACACCTTTTTCATCTTCGTTTCATTTGTGTTCCATTAATATCATCTCCATGTTTGTTTCTTTGAGTCTGGACCCAAAAAGAATACCTAGGTTCCGCCTTTAGTTTTACAGGCTCAGAACTCTGATATATAAAAAATATTTTCAAATGTTCATTCAAGGTTCCTTTTGCCAGAATGCCTCAGTGGCAACAAAATTTTGTCCTGCAAAGCATATACCTGGGGGAATTGGAGGAGTGGAGTGTTTTGTACAAAATGAAAGAATATCAACAGACACGATCCACAAACTTACAGTGTCTTCAACATTTATCATCAAAGAAATTAGGGGCACCTGGGTGGTTCAGTCAGTTGAGTGTCTGACTCTTGATTTCAGCTCAGGTCATGATCTCATGGTTGTGAGATCAAGCTCCACATGGAGCTCTGCACTGAGCATGGAGCCTGCTTAAGATTCTCTCTCTCTCTCTCTCTCTCTCTCTCTCTCTCTGTCTCTCTCCGTCTCTGTCTCTCTCTCTCTCTCTCTCTGTCTCTCTCTCTCTCTCTTTTGGCCCCTCTCCTCTACTTGTGCACTCTCTCTCTCTCTCAAAAAAATATATCATCAAATGCATTAGAAATGGGTACCAGAAATACCAGATTGGAATCAAATTGCCACTTATGTCTGAATCTATAGATAAATCATACCAAAGAGAGCACATGTGAATTTGTTTTGGTTTGTTTCAATTCATTATATAAGTTTTCTGAAACTTGAGTAACATACAAACTCATTTTCAAAGGAAAATTTAGTTTGAAACTATCATGGGTCACAAACGTGGTGCCCAGTTGGAGAAATGCTGACTTAAAAAATTAAGTTTCTTCTATTAAAAAAATGTTTTTCAGGGGCGTCTGCGTGGCTCAGTCTGTTGAGCGTCTGACTTCGGCTCAGGTCATGATCTCACAATCTGTGAGTTCGAGCCCCACATCGGGCTCTGTGCTGACAGCTCGGAGCCTGGAGCCTGCTTCGGATTCTGCGTCTCCCTCTCTCTCTGCCCCTCCCCCTCTCATGCTCTGTCTCTCTCTCTCTGTCAAAATAGACATTAAAAAAATTTTTTTTAATGTTTTCAGTTGAAATTTTCACTATCGAAGAAAATTTTGTTTCTTCCTATAGAACATTTTTCATTTTATCATTAAAATAAAAGTACAAAGTTATAAACTCTTGTGGATCCAGTAATACACATATGGACAAGAGTCTGTGCACCCGGAATGAGAAATATAGCTTTATACTAATCCACGCCATCCCTCTAGGCCCTATCAAACATCAACAGTAAACGTGAAATGTGTGACTAAGATTATTTTAAAGTAGTAAGTGTTACTTTGCATCAGTTATTAGAAAATTTAAAAATTATCTCAGTTTACATTTTGAAGGCAAATATCACCTCCATGCTTAAACCTGCTTTAAAAAATAAACATCCAATTTTACTTATACAGATAGCCAAACTCGTGTATTAGCTTGAAATATATTTTATCGATACTTGAGGGCACCTTTTTGAGAGCCCTAAGCCTGAATTATCCAAGAAATGCACTCTGAGTCCAGTTTAGAGATTATTCAGAAATGGAAATTCCATAGGTTCTGATACAAAAAGGAATTTCCATTCAAAATATTTATGCAATCAAATATTTATAAAGACAGTATCTCATAACATTTACATGACCAAGGGAGACTATATTTTCATGGAAGGAGGGCAGGATGCTTTTCAAATTCTTACAGTGTTACCCACTCTGCTTACGTGCTAAACTCTGTTGATAGCAATTATATCCTTGTTGACTCTCACAGCTCTACTTCAAGCCAAATAATCTGTCTCAAGAAAACTGTGAACCATCAAGTTTGCAGAATGGGCATGGCTCTGCCAGTATCTTATCTGACAGCTTATTCCCTGAATGAAACAGGAAAGAAAAGATGTGAAATAGAAAACTTTACTGTTTCAAAGTTTTTTGGGGGATTTCTGTGAATTCCCAAGTAAGACATGCAAACAGTAAACATAACTATATATAACATCCAAGGCCAGATATGAATAATTTTACCAATAATTACTTAACTCCAATGACCCCTCAATTAGCATGGAATTCAGCGCAATCCAATAGAATTCTCTGTGATCATGGGAATGGTCTATACTTGTGCAGTCCAATATGGCAGCCACTAGCTACATGCGTCTATCGAACACTTGAAATATGACTAGAACCAATGAAGAACTGAACCTTTATTCTATTTTACTATTTAAAACGTAAATTTGAATAGCCATATGTGGCTAGGGGCTAGTGGCTACTGTATAGAACAGTGCAAGAGATAGTCCTTTTCTTTGCAAATCCATTTCCTCCATTTGCCTTTACTTTTATCAGACTATTTCGATATTAAATCAGCTTTTTATATACAAATTATTCTTTCTAAACTAAATTCTCTCTGTTTATAATTCAAGTCTGTTTCCTTTTGTTTTGTCTTCTATTCAGTGACATATTTGTGAAAGCCTTTCATAAAATTGAATTAATTTTCAGAACCACAAAACACTATTTGTTGAGCCAGAGAAGCTTTACCTCACTTACACGTTTTATCTTCCCTCATCTTCTTTTACTTTTCTGGTCCTCTCTGTGCTCATTTTTCTAGATGCATGAAGCCAAAACAAGAGGCAACATAGACTGAATAAAGCAGTGGGTTTGTGTGGAAGGAGAAGGGACTGATTTTTTTAGAATAGTTTTAGATTTGGAGAAAAGTTGCAGAGGTAGTACCCAGGTCCAGTATACCTCACCCCCAGTTTCCTGTATTGTTACCGTCTTAAGTTAGTTTAGTATGGTACATTTGTCACAACCAATGAACCAATATTGATATTGGTTCAATATTATCAACTAAAGTACACATTTTATTCAAAGTTCCTTAGTTTTTACCTAACGTTCCTTTCTATCCCATCCAAAATACCATATTGCTTTTAGTCATCATGTCTTCTTAAGCGACTCTAGGTTATGAGAGCTTTCCACACCTGTTAGCTGATTTTTAATTAGAATCACCGTGATTGACTAAATTTATGATTGAGTTGCCAACAGTCAAGGAAATAAGAAAAAAAACCTAATTTTAAGATCAAAGAGAGTATTCTCCAAAAAGTCTGGCGATCACACCTGGGCTGAGACTTTTACAAATAACACCAGTCGCCCTGGTGACCATGGAAGATAACCTTGGGATACTCTCCTAAATGAAAGTATATCCCGGCTAACTACCTAAGGGTGCTAGTCCTTCCCGAGTGAGTGGGAATCAACCCAACAATCAAATAGCCTCAACATGTTATATCTCGTTCACTGATGACATCCTGTGAGATTCAAAATACCCGACTCACCCTCTTCCCCCTCCCACCCAAAATACTTGGCCTGTCATTTTACCCTGGAAAGAAACTGAATTTGTCTGGAATAATTTGTTCTTCAAAAACTGGTCTGTGGTTACTTAGTAACTTGTGTTAGTCTGTGCCACTGCAAACAGAGTAATTGTGTTAGTATAATTCTTACACACTGAAGTTGAAAATTGAGCTTTTGTAGAACATTGGGTATTTATAAAGATGGTATCTCACAGCACACGCATGACTAAGAGAGAATATATTGTGATGGAAACAGGGAGAAATGGCTTGCAAATTCTTATAAACGACCCTGAGATCCCTGTGCAATCTACAAAATCACTTCTGGGCCAAGACCAGGACCTAGAAAAGAATCTCAGAATTGAGCTAACTTGTGGCTTCTAGGTTTTAAAATGTTCCAGCTTTAGTCTAACTCTTCCCTTCCTGACAATGGCCTGACTTTCCGTCCTCTTTTCATCATAGTTTTGTCTTGTCTTTTGAAACCAACATTTCTGTGTTACTGGTCAGTGAGGAGCGGGGACGTGGAAAGGCTCAACTTTCCTCGGTTCTTCGCTTTCACTGCACATAATCTAAGGCCATTTCTGCACCACCCCCCCTTACAATGCCTCTTCGCTTCAGTTTTGCAGACCTTGTCCTTAAGAAAAAAACGGTATTTGTCCTGTATCATCTGCCTCGATCTCTGTATTCATTCAAAGTTCCAAGGGGCCACTGTTGTTGCTGTGGTTTATACAACAACTTATACTTTAGAGACTTTGAATCACAGAACTTAAAACCTGGAATCAGCACGCTATTGTCTGGTGCCTGCTCTTCATTTGACATAGTAAAAATCTGAGGCCCAATACTTACGAGAGGTCACAAGGTCTGTCAGCAGAAGAGTGAATTCCAGATCCTAGGTAACCTAAGTCTAGGGCATAAAGTGTGGAGTGATTCCACTACGCTGCATGGTCTCCTCATTTCATCAGAAGCAAGTTTCCCCAAAGGGAATTAGTTCGTAAGGTTCCAAGGGCACTTTTCTAAAACTGGTCTGACTTTTGAGACCCAGGGTGGACACTGTAGGCAGAAAAATAAAGCAGTAGTGATTGTGCCTCTCAAAATGTATAGTCTCTGTCCAAAATGAAGGCGGAAAAGTCTCTTTCCACATACCATCTGAACACTTTTTGCCCACTACCTGGTCTTTCCAGACCATTTCTTAGAAAACCCACCCTCATCTGAGGTTTGTGCTATCTGCATCTTTTACCTGTGGCAATGGGGCCACACGCCAGGCACCAAGTTTCATGTCCTCCCTGCGGCCGCCCCGCTCTGGACTCCCTTTGTGGGACGGTCCCCGTGCTTTTGAGCAGTAGGTAGCAAACCCTGGGAGAGCGGTCATGGGCGCTGGCTGACGCCGCCGCCACAAGGTCCGTCTCATCTGCCGTCACTCCCTACCAATGCAGGCAGGGAAACCGACCCGCCCTTCCTCCCCACCTCTTCTGTGCTTGCCTGCCTTTGCACATGCCGCTCATCTGCATTTTCACCTCATTCTCCATTACTTAACACCTGCCTACACGGTCTTCAAACTCCAGTTACACCACCACCTCTCGGTGCTTTCTCCAACTCCCCCCTCCCCAGAGGGAGACGCACCCTCTTGTGGTGCCCACAGCCCATTGTCTGTGACTCTGTCGTGGAGCTTGCCACACTGTATAATAAACCCATGCCTATCCAGACGTCTCCCCAGCTAGACGCAGAGTTCCTAGCAGCAAAAAACATGCCTCATTAGTTCTGGTTTCCTCAGCAGGACGCCTAACATAGAGCAGGTCCTAAGTGTAACACAATACTCAAATACATAGCGCACGTCAGGCACTGTGCTAAAGGTATTCATAGGGATTGTATATTTTTGACAATGATCTTAAGCAATTCTGTCGCTGCGGTCACTTTGCAGATCATAAAATTGAGAGCCAGAGAAGTTATGTTAACTTGCCTACGTCAATCGTCATTTAAGTTTAAGCACTCAAATACAAGTCTAAATCTAAGTTCATATTCTTAAGTATTTTGTTATTTCTCTGAGGGGGGTCAACAAATAGCTGTTGAGTGAACCAGTGCATGGCTGGTCAGTAAGTCAATGGCAAGAATGCTATATTAAAGCAGATGATACCAAGAACTCTGAATGCGTGAGCTGCCTGTCATGGAATCTTAGTGTACACACTAGAATGTTCTTCTGAGGAGGAAGATGGACATTTAGTGGGAAGGTCATAAAATTTCTAAGGGACACAACATGCATTTGAATGCATTTTTCAGGGGAAGTGACCGAATCACTTCTCCTACTGACTTAGGAAGAAGTCTGTGGAGAATGTGAGAATGACCCCGGTGAAGACAAGGGCCTGAAACCAATCCAGGAACACTCTTTTCTTCAAAAGAAAACTCCAGCTGATCCAGCCAAGAAACGTGGCTTTGAACATTTGGACATTGCAGGGAATGCAACTGTGACTTAGCTCACACTGGGTTGGACATTTCCCCGGTGTCCTTCCCACAAAGCTGCAGCTTGGCCTGGCTTTTAGGGACTCGTACGCGAAGCGACGGAGGTTGTGAGTGCTCAGAGGCGTCAAACAAGCAAAAGCAAAGAAAGAAATTCTGGCAGACCACAAATGATTGAATCTACTTTCTTCTCCTGTTGCCATCTTTTGCTTTAAAAAAAAAAAAAGGTCAAAACGAAAAGAATGTGAGCGGATTTTAATGGGAAAGGCATTTTATGGGCATAAAAATTCCATTTGTTTAATTCCTTAATAAAAGGGCATTGCTTCTACTGAGTAAAAATTCAAAGTTCCTATTGTAGGATATTTGATACTCATGCGTTTTAATTACTATTAGCAGGAGCATAAAAACTACTATGGCTTCAGGGCAATCCAGGAATCCAACTCAACAACTATGTTTGTCTATGCTAAAAGAGATATAAAAGGGGTATGTGGCCAGGTCCTGCACTTCAAGGCACAGGCATGCAATCTTGCAACGGAGAAGGGAGACATGCAAGAAACAATTAGAGAACAGGACAGTACTGAAAAGGGCTAAAATACAATCCAACACGTTATCGTTGCGGTCATGAGTGTAGGGACATATTTGGAAACAGCACTAGGATGAGAGACACCTTGAAGGACTGCTTTTACGGGTGAAAAGGAGATTCGGGGGGGAAAAAGTGTTCTTTTTATGGTAACAACGCGAACAGAAACAGAAAAGTACAAAACAGGCATCCACTCAAGGGTCCGTTCAACAAATATTTGCCGAACACCTGAATGTATAAGGCCCTGGGTCAAGAGCTAGCATGACATTTCTTCTGATTTTTCAGAGAAAGTGAAGAGATCACACCAGCACGAACAAAGGGCAGATTTTAGCTATATGACTTGGGATGAGACACTTAACCCCTCTGAGCCTTAGTTTCCTCCCGTGTGAAATGAAAGGATTAGCCACCAGTGGTTTTCAAAGTTGTTTTTTGCTTTTGGTGTTTGTAGTTTTTTTTTTTTTTTCTTTTAGCAATGAAACTCTTTTGGTTATAATCAAATCTTAGGCACAGCCCAAATACATTAAGGAACCAAAGCAGACCTGCTCTGGCTGAAACAAGAGGAAGGGGTTGAGGCAAAAGGGAGCACAGACAGGCTTTTTTGCTCAGCATCACCCTCTCCTTTCCTCCCAGTGCCTGCCCCAAGCCTCCCCCACAGAACCCCATGATGACAGGGGAAATAATTTGATTTTTTTTTTACATTTATTTATTTTTGAGAGACAGAGTATAAGTGGGGGAGGGGCAGAGAGAGAAGGAGACACAGAATCTGAAGCAGGCTGCAGGCTCTGGGCCGTCAGCACAGAGCCTGACGTGGGGCTCGACCTCACCAACCATGAGATCATGACCTGAGCCGAAGTCGGACGCTTAACCGACTGAGCCGCCCAGGTGCCCCAACAGGGGAAATAATGTTAAAACAACTCATCTTCCTGATTCTTCAATCCCTCCCCCGCCCCCAATTATAAAGTGCTACAATAGGAAACATAAACAATCAGAAGATTCTTTTTTTTAAGAGTTTTGTTATAAAGGATCCTGGATTTCAGGTGCCAAAGCAGTGTAAGTTTCTTAAGTGAAATGACAAGATTCTTGTGTGAAAAACTATTGTTTGAAAGTGCCTGGTAATACCATTTAGGAGGGACTGGAAGAAGAAAACTAGATATTTAGCTATAAAGGTCTTGGCTAGACTAGCATTACTGGGGATGGTAAGGGTCAAACCAATACAGCTAAGGGAGAATCTGCAGAACTTGGTAAGATTAAATAGGGAGGAAGGAGACAAAGGAGTCAAACACAGCATTCCAGTTACTAAATCCAAAATGTACTACAGATAGATATGGGGAAGTGGATCTCAAATTTGGTGAACATTGGAATGGCCTGGGCAGCTTTACAAAATGCTGGTAACTGCTTCTCACCCCCGAAGAGTCTGAATTAACTGGTTAGGGGTGCGGCCTGGGTACTGGGATCTTCAAGTGCCCCAGCTAATTCTACTATGCAACCAAGGTTGGGAACCACTGAACTACGTAGAAGGATAGGGAGTTAGCACAGGCCTGGAGAATATGCATTAAGGAACTAGACTGCTGTATTTGTGACCCAGCTCATTTTTAAATTAAAGTTGATTTTTTTTCAACCTCTTTGCCTAATATTAAATACTCACCATATAACTACAGAGTTATATATAGCAGCATTTATTTTCTATATTACCCCGTCAACCTATCTCTTCGTGTTTTCAAGGCCACCACTCTCTATGTTTTTCCAGTGTTAAAAATCGTTGATAAAAATCTCCGCTAACAAGATATGGGTGTGCCTGTGTGTAAATGCTATCACTTCAAGAGTTGTACCTTACAACAGATTGCTAGCGCAGGATCGTAATGATGTTTATCCAAAAACGGCCTTTAACACCACACGCACACACACACACACACACACACACACACACACACACACACTCACAACGCAGACTTATAAACAGCGTATTTCCCAGGCATTCTTACCCTGAAATTCTATGTAGTCTCTATAAGGGTATTATTAGAACTCCAGAGAAGTTCAGCATTTACTTTACGTAAACATAGCAAAAGCAAGATAAATGAAATTTTATGTCACGGCAATCCCTAATATTTGCCTAGCCTTTTTGAGTTTTTAAAACCCTTCTACAAACAGCATCCAGATGGATCCTAAGGATAGTTCTGTTATTGAATCATGACTGAGACTATAATTTTCTTTTTCTAGATGGGGAAATGGAGGCCCAGAAGTTAGGCAGTTAGGCCCAAGGTCTGGGGGTAGAATGACCCATAAATCTCAGGCTTCTCCTTTCCTAGCTCAGTTTTCTATGGCTTCTCTCAAGCAAATGGTCTAGTTAGCAGGTGTATGCCCCCAACTTAGCTTCGAAGAGGGAGAGACATTCATGTTTATCCACTCAGATGATCTCTCTTTCTCCCACGTCCTAAAGGGCTTTATCAGCACAATGTAATAAACATACTATTTTATACTTTTATTAGTGCTAAAAAATGCTTATTTTCACTATTGAAATGTAAACTTCTGAAAGGTTGGGCCCATGTAAGATGGTAAGAATCATGTTTCCTATCCCCAAAAGACCTCATGCACTTTTGTGCACTTAAGGAGTTATGGGAATATACTCTCTCCTTGCTATATTCTGTCTTAACTCAATTTGGTAGACGTTTAGTTTGGAATCAGAAATATCATTTTTCAAATTAATTTACACTCTTTGTTCCACCCTCTTGTGACGCATACAGAACCATCTATTATTTTCTATATGGTGCACAGCTCTTCAGATAATGACAAACTATTACCACAACTTCCCTAAAGTCTTTCCTCCTATTGCCGAGCCGAATTTTCCCGGGTTCTTCAACAACTTAAAGTAGAGAGGTTCGCAGATCATTTACTTTCTTTGACGACATCCCTTGGATAAAGTTCCTGTTTGGCACAGGCATTCCAGGACTAAAACCAATGCTTCAAAGGTGATGCGATCTGTGTAGAGCTCAGAGGAGATACCACCTCCTTTGGTCAGGTCCCATGGTTCAGATGCAGGCTGGGTTGGCTCATACAGCCACCAGAATGCATCCAATGGAAGGCTGAGCCTGCTTTTCTTCTAGGTCAATATTAATGATCTAGCAGTATCATTACCTGAAGTGAAAGAATACTTCAGTGTGTATATCTGAGCTCTTCAAATGGTTTTTCCTAAGACATGAAATACAATCCTCCTGGACAGATAAGTGGGAAGCTAAGCCAGGGTATGGTCAGACGGTCTGAATTTTCATTATGACTACTGCCGAGAACTTCATTCCCCTCCTGTCCCAAGCAGTGGGTTTTCAGAACTGTATTCAAGACATGTGGCATAAACTACCCAATGAAGTTCCATCATGAAAACACATGAAGATAACAATACTCTTCTCTCTGAGCAGCTTCAAAGAAAAAAAGTACATGTAAAAATTTACCAAGTAGTGGATGGGGGGGGGAGGTGCCCCAGTGGCTCAGTCTACTGAGCATCGGACTCTTGATTTGGGCTCAGGTCATGATCTCACAGTTTCATGAGTTCGAGGCCCACGTCGGGCTCTGTGCTGGCGGCATGGAGCCTGCTTGAGATTCTCTCTTTCTCTCTCTCTCTCTCTCTCTCTCTCTCTCTCTCTGTGCCTCTCCTGCTCACCCATGCTCTGTCTCTCTCAAAAATAAATAGGTAAACTTAAAAAAAAAATCTACCAAGGTCACAGATGTATTTGAGAGAGTCAACAAGTTTGGACTTCTTCAGTTTGGCATTCAGTCTCCTAACAACCTCTCAATCGATATGTCCAATGAGATTTACTCAAACAGTACAAAAGCAGTGAGTAAGAAATAGCGTCACATTTTCCAGTGGTGGAAATGCTAACAAGTTATCTTTGAAGTCCAGAATGGATTGCAACTCTGATTCCCGCAATTAGAAAAAGATGGGAATCCATCCCCCATCTTAAGTTATCCCAACATAAATAAAAGGAGGATGAATTTCAAATTACCTCTACTTATGACAGTTTTATTCCAGACAAAGTTCCTGCCACAAAACAGAGGGTGAAGGGCTTCTAAAAGAGCTATAATTGCCATAATGTTGATTAAATGTACACTTAACGCAGGGGAAAGCTTTTCTGTGGCATGGCAGAGCGGTCTTTCTAGTGCTATTAAAAAACCCTTCAAGTACAATCTTCTAAAAGTGGTACTTTGATGAGCAGTACAACAACGTACCTAAAGTTTCATTGCTATGTAAAGCAGAGAGGGCGGAACTGTAAAGCGGTGAGAAAGATGGGTAGTAAGTACTGCCTCATATGCATGCGTGATCACATTACACACACTTTCTAGTGATGAACACAAGAAAACCAGCTTTATTTTATAGTTACAACTCTTTTGAGGCCAAATATGATCAGTTCCACTGGATCAGTTCCCCTCAAATGACATGAAGCTATTTTCCCAAATCACATATTCTTTTTTAATTTTTTTAATGTTTATTTATTCTTGAGAGAAAGGGGGACAGAGCGGGAGCGGGAGAGGGGCAGAGAGAGTGGGAGACACGGAATCTGAAACAGGCTCCAGGCTCTGAGCTGTCCGCCCAGAGCCTGACGCAGGGCTCGAACTGAGGAACCGTGAAATCATGACCGGAGATGAAGTCGGAGGCCTAACCCCCTGAAGCATCCAGGCGTTCCCACGTTTATATCCCTAAGGGCTAAGTGTTGCTGACCCCACAGATAATCAGAAGAAAGTGACATGGAACAAAAGTACTTTCCAAGCAGGAAGGACAAATATGCTTTGAAAGGGCAGAATATGTATTTATATTTGTGGAGCAAGATTTGTTTAAAATCACTAGTCATTACTTAACAGTTACCTATTTCACATCAGAATGTGTGTGTGATATTATGTACGCACCCGTACACACACACACACACACACACGCACACACACAGCTAGATGCTTCCAGACAGTTCTCTTTTGGTTAAGAATAACAGTATTAACAGATGACAGACAAAGTTGAAGTCGTGATTCAGAGGCAACTGGGAGATGCTGAAGAGCAAAGAAACAGGATGGTATTCTGAACAAACCGTTCCCTAACCCCGTCTCCCCTGCTCTCCAAGCCCACCTTAGATTCTTCAGATTTACCACTGAAGGAGTGGTTAGCCAAACATTTGAAACCAGGGCCAGGCTTAGCTGGGAAGCCAAACAAAACCACTCTTCCACAGCGGTTCTGTAGGAACGGGAGCTGCACGCCACGTCACTGGCGTCTGAGTGCTAGTTTAGAGAGCAGATCACACTGTCAATTGACACTTGCCTCTTACAATTTGAACACAGTCAGGTCACCTGACCCCCCAGCCTCATACACAGCTTAGTAAACTGCATTGCTCCCCAAAGAATAATTTATCTTTTCCTTTGCCGAGTGCTAGACTTCACTCCAAAATGAGGTAACTGAGAGTGGTCCACCGGCTTCACATCACGGCACTACTCTTTGAGAAAGAGAGTCAAGGGAGAGAGAATCTGGTCACGAAAGCAATGCGTTTGCCTTTTATCCCACTTACCATTTGATTAAGCACCTGTCGACCTAGGAAAGATGTTTTGCATTGTGACTAACAACGCAAACTTAAAATTTGGCCGCTTATGAATTCTTCATTCTAAAACTGTCTAGTTTTTCATGATCGCTTTTTAGTAGTAGTCCTGTTTTCAAAGTAGAAATAAGTGAGTAATAGCATTCAGAATTAAATCAAGGCTAGGGAATCCTCACAAATCTTTGGTGAGAGAGACCTACATGCCTAACCAAAAGACCACAAAGAGACATCATCCCAGATTGCTAAATTAGGAGTCAGTGAACAGATGATTTAGAAAGTCAGGTATTCACCCTCTTAGTGAAAACTGCATAATGTGCCAATTATATTTCATGAAATAAATGTTCAATAAATCCCCAAAGATTTGATTTATCTTATTCATTAGTCTCCATTAATGAAACTTGTCAGAAAATATTTAAGTACATAATCCCACTTTACGAAGAAGATATTTATATGGCATTTACTTTCATGGAAGTGAAGAATTTTTTAAAATTTTGTTTAATGTTATTTTTGAGAGAAAGAGAGAGACAGAGCACAAGCGAGGGAGGGGCATAGAGAGAGGGAGGGAGACACAGAATCCAAAGCAGGCTCCAGGCTCCGAGCTGTCAGCACAGAGCCCGACTCGGGGCTTGAACTCATGGGGCTCTAAACGCAAGATCATGACCCGAGCCAAAGTCGGAGATTTAACCGACTGAGCCACCCAGGCACCCCTGAAGTGCAGCATTCTAAAACGAATGTCTTTATGCTCATGTTTGCTTATAAAAGATACTTCATGTGAAAAGAGATCAATCGCCAATGAAGTGACTATTTAATGCTAACTGTGTGCTCAACGTGTGGGAATTTAGAATAGAAGTCCTGGCCCTAGGTATGACATTCAGGTTGTAAAATAGGAAACACAAATTAGGCTTCATTTAATTGAGAACTAAATTGCACGTTACAGATAAAGTTGTGAAAAAGATTAGAATTGAGATCAGCAGCCTAAAACAGTTCTACATAAGGTGAACCTTGATATTGGCTGTAGAGAACGAACAGGATTTGGAACCCATGAACAAAGGTAAGAAATGGAGAAGTGTGTGCATAATATGTCTGTGGGAAGGGAAGGGAAGGGAAGGGAAGGGAAGGGAAGGGAAGGGAAGGGGAAAAGAGGGGAGGGGAGGGGAGGAAGGAAGGAAGGAAGGAAGGAAGGAAGGAAGGAAGGAGAGAGAGAAAGAAAGAAAGAAAGAAAGAAAGAAAGAAAGAAAGAAAGACCCCTGCTTAGAATAGAAGATGAGACTGGGCTATCAAAACCTTAGAAGGGGGGATTGAGACTTTTATGCCCTGAAAGTCGGGAGCTGCAGAAGGCTCCCGATAAAGAGACAGACGTGGTAAAGGCAGTGTTCAACTGACTATTCAGCCGGGATAATGTAAAGTGGGTGGGAGAAAGAGAAACTGACAGCCAGAGCTGACAACTCTAGAACCCTCTTCCATTAAACAAAATAGGATAGCAAACAGTAGGGAATTGCTGTTCGTGTTTTGAGAAAAGGACAAACAGGGTCTAACAAATTTTTTGTGAAGAGAAAAGCAGAGAAAGCAAGTAGCCTGGCAAATGATTAATACGGCGGTGAAATCAGGAGATGCTGGAAAGAAATCTTAGCTCTGGCAGCAAGCTTGTCAAATGGAACATGGCAGAGACAAAGCTGTATACTGGAAGTCTCGGTGATTTTCATCTCTTCATAACTGGTTTCATGGGTCCCACATACGTGTCTTGGCCTCATATGTAGTTTAAATATCCACACCACATCGATTCTCAGTAGTTTACATTTTCATGTTATCTATGCCTCTTTTTAGGCTTGATTCACTCTCAGATATAACTTAGACAAATCAGAAAACAGAATTTTAACTAAAAGAAAAGGAAATACATGGCTAATGATAAAGAGAGGGATCACATAATACCATAAAATAAAAACGATCAACCTTTTTTAAAAACAACAGAGAATTTCAATTGACTAGCGTTCAAGTATTGAGTCAGTCTGAATTACACAGAGCCTTGACCGATATTTATTGCTACATGTTTTAGAAGCAATTTCCATTTTGATGGGTTGCTTCAAAAGTGGTATTCTAAAGCAGTTAGGTAACATAAAAATATAGGATCAAGATTATGTCTGTCAGATAAAAAATACGGCATTTATGCAGCATTATATAATCCATCCGCTGGTTTATGAGCCCAAGGTCCCCACGGGAGTGTCACAAACCCACATAATATGCTACAGGGTTCGATTTTGAATTTAAGAATCAAATGAGAAGGAAACACTTTCTAAAACCACAAGCGTCACTAGAATATTTGGTACCGTGAAATAAGTCCAAAACTACAAATAATTTCAGTTTGGCAGCTTAAGATGCCCTCAGTTTGGGTGAGCCAGACATTAGAATACATGCACTTTTTCTCCAATACCCCTCAATTGTTACGATACATAGCACATAAATCAGATGGCCAAATTGGGCCTGTGAAAGCACAGTTACCAATGATTCAATGTCAAGGAAGCCTACTACAGTGTTCCCCAAGGATGAAGCCAGTATTTCCTAAACACTCCAGCTAACTGCCTTCAATAAAGAAAGGACACATGACACTGACTTTCAAAGATGACATCACACCGGGGATAGCTGGTATGGCTAACTCAGGAATGGACATAATTGGAATCCAAAACAAAAGGTTATATCGTGGACGTAAATGTTAAAGTAAGATAAAGGAGTGATAAGATTGTACATTTATGAAAGAAAAAAAAATACAGTGGACCTGCAAGAGCTTGAAAAGAGCCAAAAATTAATCCTGATTTGGAGTGGAACCATTTTCAAAAAGTGTACCTAATCTGGATACATATATAAAGTATAATAAAGTATATATAAGTATACTATAAACTACATATATATATATGTATATATATACACACACACACTAAATAAAGTATATATAAATATATAAAGTATAATGAAGCAGGTGCATCACTTCTCGGTATTTAGTACGATTATTAATAATACCAGCTCTGTCTAGAAAAAAAATACAGAAATAATTTAAAGTGCGTAAAGTAAAACAGGATTTGTGGAAATATTAAAGAAGTCCAAATTATTTAATCTAGAGAAATAAGGTTGGAGGGTGGTTCAAGTGTTTTGAACACATTTACATTCTGAAGAAGGAAGAATGAAAAGAGTTTATGTTGCAAAGCCAGATTTACACCAAAAAAAGTAATTTTGTCATGGTGAAGTTATTGTAACAGGCGACAAAAGTTAAAATTCTTTGGGGTTCTTAATAGGCTTTACCCCAATTTATGATTTTTAAAATGTCGACTCAGTACTGAGGAAGAGGGAAGATTTCACTAGAACATATTAGGAGTTGACTTCCAACTCTTGACATTTTTAAACGTGCTTTTGGGTAAATTATCAACCCAAATTGCCTTTCAGTCTTTGGCTTCAAGTCAGGACCATGGGACTCAAAAATAAGCTTTTTTTTTTTTCCCCAAAGGAAACAGATCTTTGACCATTATCCACATAATTAAGAATACTATGCATATTGTTTTTCATACAACACTAAGTATGTATTTCAAACTGATGAGGTTTTTAGAGGTCACAGGCTGGCAGTACGTGCCCAAGATGCAGACCCTATGGTGTTTGTGAAATCTTTGATTAGTTACTTGATGATTTTTTAAAAGCCCAATGTAATCTACATAAAAATGGAGTACTTGGCATATCCGGAAAAGAGAAGAAAAGAATCTGGCAAGACTGTGCCTTCATTTCCTTACGTCAACGCCAAAGTACTGTTGGTGCAAAGAAGGAATGATCTTGCTGTCGGTGCCCCTTCCCTCATTCCCAACCAATCTGGTCCTAGGAGGCCCCTGAGCTTGCTGTCCCCGGCTTACAAGCGTGGACGTTTTCTTACGTTGCCACATGATGTGACCTATTTTAAACAGTGACTTTGGTATGCCCAGAATACACTAGAGCCCATTCATTAATCCAAGAGTAACAACACCAGTACGATGGCACATGGCGGTCTTTAATGAGTGGTCACACACTTGTTCAATCTAGCCAGATTTCATCCAGTTACCGAAGATTTCGTGTTACCCACACTAAGACAGGTGAGTGGCGATTAACGCTCCCTCTCTTTTTAAGAACTGAAATCCCTTTAAGAATTAAAAACACACAAAAACAAAGCAGGAGTTGTGGAATAAAGAAAGAGGGAAATGTGTACCACAGCCAGGGCCAGAGGAATTTGCGATTACAATAGAGAACAGAACGTTCTGTCCAAGCAAAAGACACATCAAGATGCTTTTAAATGTTTCAAGGGTTCTCTCCAAGAAGTGAGTAAAGACCCAGAAGCAAACTCTTCTGTAAAAATTTTAAACATTCAATCAAATTCATCTTCAACATGTTTTGTTAGACCTAGGGAAAAGACTCTTCTTCTAACCTTACTGTCTTAGCAAATGAGGCTACGTTCCACAAAAATAAAAATGTTCCATTTTGCATTATCACCAAAAGCTATGAAGGATAAAATTCTTGAATCAGAAATAAAAATTGAATTTTTTAAGCATGTAGATCTAACTACCTTTGAATAGAAAGATTGTACACTGTCAGTTGCTTGTTCAGATAAAAAATGATCACGTGAGGGGCGCCTGGGTGGCGCAGTCGGTTAAGCATCCGACTTCAGCCAGGTCACGATCTCGCGGTCCGTGAGTTCGAGCCCCGCGTCGGGCTCTGGGCTGATGGCTCAGAGCCTGGAGCCTGTTTCCGATTCTGTGTCTCCCTCTCTCTCTGCCCCTCCCCCGTTCATGCTCTGTCTCTCTCTGTCCCAAAAATAAATAAACGTTGAAAAAAAAATTTAAAAAAAATGATCACATGAGAATATGATTCAATAAGGAGCAAAGGCAGGCATAGGGCTGGTCTTTCTAGACACATCCAGGAGATTAATTGGAAGTACCAGGAGGAGATAGTGATGACTTTCATAAGGTAAACTTATTTATAGCTATGCTCTTAAGTATTGTGTTAGAGACGAGCTCAAAAATACACAGCAATGTGATATCAAGTACGTTTTTTCCTAAGAAGCTAGAAGCACCTCATATGCTTAAAATATAATCTGTTTATGCACAGCAAGGAGGTTAATGATGCCTCTTTTTTTCTTTAAAAAGTTTTTTTAATGTCCATTTTTGATACAGAGAGAGAGACAGGGAGACAGGGAGACACGGAATCTGAAGCAGGCTCCAGGCTCTGAGCTGTCAGCACAGGGCCTGACGTGGGGCTCAAACCCACGAGCGGTGAGATCATGACCTGAGCTAAAGTGGGACACTCCACTGACTGAACCACCCAGGCGCCCCAATGCCTCTTTAGTTCATGAAAAAGCCCAAATTCAAAGCAAAAAATTAGGAAAACAAGTTTTGTCTTGTTCTGTTTTTTAAGTCAATCTACTGTACATGTCTTTCTACTGATGATTATAATTCCTAAAGAGGTTTGAAGGTCCATTCCTGAAAGATAATAGGGAAGACAGACTTCTATTAATGTTGTGTCCTCTGACATCTGGTCTGTGAAAATAAAAGGAGAGAGCATTAACGTTTAGCAGTGGACACGTTAAAAAGAAAAAAAAAAACAAATGAGCAAATTCTAAATAGCTTTGTGGAGCAAGGTGACCCAGCCTAGTTTAACAGAAAACCAAAATGTAATCAAATGAAACCTACGACCTTTGTACCAGAGAGAGTGAGGGAGACAAGAAGGCAAACACAATTTAGGAATCTGTGAAGACAAAGTAGAAGAAGTCACAGATGTGTGCAACGTTCCGCCGAAGCTGTGGGCAACAGGCGGTCCCTGTGAAACGCTTCAGTTCAACAAAGAGGCCGCCAAGCCCCTTGGTATTTCTTTTCACTACAGCTTTAGCATCTTCCCATGAGCCATTTTCAACCTGAGGAAACTAAAGGCGGCTCAAACCAACAGGGCAGAGTGAACCAGAGCTCTGTGAACTGGCCCCGACCCACCTGAAACCACGCCTCTAGTTTCCAAGTGAAAGCAAATCCACCGACTATCTCAGCCTCTAAGCAGATTCCACAGCAGGCACAGACCCTTTAGCTAATCAAGAGTGGTGCCTGCTCGTGTGTGTGTGTGTGTGTGTGTGTGTGTGTGTGTGTGTGTGTGTCTGTGTTTGTGTTCAGTGGAGTGAGGGACGGCCAAAGAGACCAGAAGAGGTTGAATTCTGAGGAAGAACCACAAGAAAGAAGGATAAAGACATGAAAAGGCAGGATGGTGACTGCATCCCATTCTCCCTCTGGCACGGAACACAGCGCTCGTAGCACACAGTAGGTGCTCAGTAAAAAGACTGATGAATAAATCAACAAAACAACATATCTGTTAAAACTGCATGTGCACCTTACAAAGTCTTACAAACTATTAGTTATTTGGAAAGAGGTCCGCTTGCTCGAGATGATCACAATCGAAAGCAACCAAAATTAGAGTGGTTATGTCAATAAAGACCCTACAAATACAAAAGATAAATACGAAATAATCATTCCATTTAGAAAAGAGGATTGAAAAAGAAGACACAGACGCTGGGAATTACTATTGAAAATGAAACATACTAAGGGCACCTGGGTGGCTCAGTTGGTTAAGCGTCCGACTCCTGATTTTGGCTCAGGCCACTATCTCGGGGTTGTGAGATCAAGCCCTACTTTGGGCTCCGTGCCTGCTTAAGATTCTCTTTGTCTCTGCTCCTCCCCTGCTCTTTCTTTAAAATAAAATAATAATAATAATAATAATAATAATAATAATAATTTTTAAACACTAAAAAAATTTAAACATACAATTTTTTATCCCTGGGAGGGACCAGTGGAGTACCTTTCTTATTTAAACAATATACTAAATATCATATTACAATATATCTGAAGTGATAAGAAATAAAAATGTTAAACAATATACCAAATATCATATTACAATATATCTGAAGTGACAAGAAATAAAAATGTTAGATGATATTGTGAGTTACCATATAGACAAACGAAGGCGCACTGCCCTCTATTTACTCTCCTTAGCTGTTTTGGAACTTTTGAAATCATACAGGTAACACAGCACCTGCCATCTTGGCCTTCCTTATAAAAGCTTCATAAGCTTATATGGCTCTCTCTTCAGCTTATCCAAGGGAAGAGCTGGAGGGTATGGGTGCTCTCTGCCACCATCTCAAAGCAATGATGCGTAGACAGGGCCGCATGTTTTATTTCTGTTAATATTCTGTAAGCCCAGGAGTTTTTCCCTTCTTCTTCTGATATTGGAAGGAAATACATCATTTCCAAGCATACATCCATGCTCACTAGAGACAACAGCCATTAAGCGGTCAGCCCCTGCTAACTTGGGATAAAATTTTTTATAAACTCCTTGGGAGAATAAATGCTTAGATAAATGTTTCCCACAGTATGTTCCAGGGAACACTAGATTATTTATTTAAATCAGTTTGGGGAGTGTTGCATATTTTAACCCCCACTTCAAGATTGTTAATGACATTCGCATTCTAGAGGTTCTCAAAGGCCTAATGTAAAGAAGCTGTTTAGCTGTAACCCAAACTTACGTGACCATAGAAGCCTCTCTTCTGCAGAATGGAGAGGCATGAAGGACAGGCAAATAAAGCGGCTTAGCCCCTCATAACGTTTTTTTTTTAATGTTTATTCTTAAGAGAGAGAGAGAGAGAGAGAGAGAGAGAGAGAATGAGCATGGGAGGAGCAGAGACAGAGGGAGACACAGAATCCAAAGCAGGCTCCAGGCTCTGAGCTGTCAGCCCAGAGCCTGACATGGGGCTTGAACTCACGACCCGTGAGATCATCACCTGAGCCGAAGTCGGATGCTTAACCAACTGAGCCACCCAGGTGCCCCATAACGTTTTGATAAAATGCACAACCAGAACGAAATAGAAACTTAGAAGTGTCAATGCAAATCCCTCACTTTAGACTTGAAGAAACTGAGGTCCAGAAAAGTAAAATCACTTGGCCAAGATTGCACGGCCATTGTCTACGCTGAGAGCAAAACCGTAAGTCATCCCCTTTAGCTGCTGTGCTCAATCGTTTTAACTCCCTCACCAAATAAAAGAAACGTGAGACTAGATACTCCCACAACTCTATTATCTCCCTTACCTCCTAGCTCTCCTGTTTTAGAGGCTAACCCTTTCTCTTGGGCACCGGGTTGAATTTTTCCCATCTCCCTTGGGATCTCATGCTCGCTTACCAGCTCCTCTTTCGTGCTTTGCCCCCGCTTCTCTTCTGATTTTCACCACCAATTTTAAGAATATCCAAATTCTGTCTTCCTTCATCTCAAACTACGCCCTTAGTTCCATCTTCCTTCATCACAGACTACCACCCTTTCCCTTCGCGGCCAAATTCCTTAAAAGGTGTCTATATTTAACATCTTGACTTCTTCGGCTTTCATTCATTCCTTAAATCATTAAAATCTGCTTTCATTCTCTCCTGCCCTCCTAAAATATTTTTCCCTCTATTTAATCCCACACCCAGCAGCGGTCCAGCCATGAGGGGCTTTTCCTTTGCCATAGTCTCTTGAATACCTAATGCCCTTCTCCATCTCTAGCTTCTGTAAAATGTGCATCCTTCTCCTTCCGCCTACCTTCTCTGGCTAACAACGGCCTTAGCATCTTACTATAGCTCAAAACTCACCTTTTCTAAGAAAACCATCTTGAATTTTAGTTTGTCACACTTCAAGGCACACACAAAATATCTTGTACGCACACATTTTAAATCACACGATCATAAAATCTGTTGTTCAACTAGGACACGTTTGAGAACGAATGGGGACTATTAGTAATCATTCCAAGACCACGGGTATAAACTCTGACCATCCCAGGCAAACAAGCGGGGAAGGTCCCCATTATGATAGCATCGACCAGTTCGTATTATAATTTACGTGTTCACATGTCTGCTGTATATACAACAGACTTACAATTTCCTGAAGGATAGAGACCTTTTCCCACCCAGCATAATGCTTAGCACATCTTAGATTCTTAATCAACAATGTTTCTTGGATGAAGGAGCCAAATGAAGATACCAGAAGAAACCGTTCTAGGAAGAAGATGGTTAATGATTACAGTAGTTCCTCAGTAGGGACAGATTCTTAATAGGAACAGATGTTGAGCGGTATACCATAATGTTGTATTTCAACAAAACCATTATGAAATCTGGGGAGATGTTTTCCTGGTTACCCTTGAAACAGACCAGAGAGTAAGGAAATGGCTTATTCTCTCCCCTTTTCTACTTCCTTTCCCTCTTGGCAATTTCTCACCACGTAAGACACACCTCTAATGTCACTTTCTTGCCGAAATATCGTTCAAATTATACAAGTGGCCATTTGTCTCCTCCAGAGCACTTTGCTGAGATTCGACAATTTATTGAGCATCTAAAGTGTGCCAGACCAAGTGCCCGGAGTGTTCACATACACTGTGCCATTTACCTCATCTAATAACCCTGGGAGAAACCATTAGTGTCCCCATTTTGGAGATCAAGAACTAAAGACAGAGGACTGAGAGAATTCTCCAAGAAGCAAGGTACATCATGGAATCTGTATCCAACTTTCGGGCTCCAGTTCAATCCTATGCTTGTCCTGATACAGCCCTTGGCACATTTTGCACCCTGACTGCCATGATTATTTATGTGTCTGTGTCCCCGACAAACCTGTCCAGGTTTGAGCAGGGAAACGGTTTACCAAACGCTTCCAGCACAGCACTGGGCACACATCAGGTACAAATGGTGAAAAGGAATGAGCACACGGATAAAACCTCTCTGACCTTTGATCAACTTAAAGAGCATGGTACGAGCCCGGAGATACTTAAGGTTGTTACTGACAGCCAGGCAGTGGAGTGAACTCCAGATAAATGGTATCGCAAGAGTTTGTATTCATTCAACTTAGAATCAGAAAAGGGTAATGATTTCTTTGAGCATCCTCAGTCTTAACTGTGAGACGCAAACATAAAGCCATTTAAGATCTCTTGGTTTGTGTGTTCATATCTAATGCCCATGTCACTGGATGCGATCTTCCTTAGTCCGTTTGCCTCGCCCCATGAGATGTACTTATTAAATAATCGGCTGGATTTTGCAAAGCATGGGGGCAACTGGCCCCGTTACTTTATAATCCCATCATCCTAATTATCCTCATCCATCTAGGTCCTTCCTGTTCACAGCAGAGTGATTCCATTTCTGTTTATGCTTGGATCTCAAAAATATTAAAATGACTAGTAATGGGCCAGCTCCCGCCCCCCCACCACATACATATTTCTCACCCACAAAGAGCCCCCAGTGCCGGCTGGCCCCCCCCTCCCCGCGCCCCCCCCCCCCCCCCGAGACAAGCCACTAGGGTTTTCTCAGAGGGAAGTCAGGACGACTGGATTTTAGCAAGAGGGAAAGAAGATGGAAAGTTTAAACAGGCAGGAAGGAAAGCAAGCTGTCTTCTCCCTAAGACATGAACACCCAACATTCTTCGTGAGCACTGGACCTCCCCCCACCTGCTCCCCGTCACCTTCCCACCGGGCCGGCAGAAGTGAGGGGACAAGGAAAGGGTAGTGAGAGGGCAGCACTAGAACGCCGGCTTTGCGACCTCAGTGCTGGGTGTGGGACAGGATTCCACTGAACGCTAATCGGAAGATTAGAGCTCTTGGGCAAGTTCCTTTCCCCAGAGCCTTCCTTCGTGTTCCCCGTATAAAATGGAGATAACAATAACCGCTGAGCCTCACAGGGCGGAGGTTTGTTGTCGCTGCTGTTGTTGTTGTTGTTATTGATTCGTATTTTTCCTTATCCCTCGCCACAGTCTCTCCATCCTCCCCGTTACTTCCATTTCCGGACCACCTTCTTTAGAAAAGATAAAAAGAAAGGGACATGGGGGGAAGAGGGCACTCCCTTCCTGCTCATTGTGTAACACCGTGTAGGATGCCTGAGAGAGCATAAGCTCTGGAATGAGAAAGACATGCTTTTGAATCCTGCCTCACCCTTTACTAGCTGTGAAACTGTAAGCAGCTTATTTAACCTCCTGGAGGCTCATTTTCAAGTTCTATAAAAGGGATCTGTTCATTCCCCCAACATATAGGGGTTTTGGTCAGGATTAATGTTATTCTTGCCCTCTCCCCATCTTCCCTGGGAGGTCCTCTAACAGCCCATCCCGAACCTTTTCAACAAATTATTGAGAGAGAATGGGATTGGGAGAGGATGGCAAACTGGGGAAAGAAGAAAGATAGAAGGCATAGGCAGCCTGTGCTCATTACCTCCCGCCCTCCTCCTCCTCCTCCTCCTCCTCCTCCTCCTCCTCCAGGCCGCTTATCCAAATCCCCCTCACTGGCGCTGCTCCCACTCTCCCGACTCCTCTTTCAGAATCCCCTGCCCCAGGAGAGGGAGGCCTTGAAGCTGAGACAATGCAGGTCTTATTTCCAGGGCCCCCCCACCAAGGACAGAGCGAGTGAGAGTCTCCCCTCCTGTCACCCGAGCTACAGAGTGCTCTAGGAAGGAGGCCACGCTCCCTGCTTGCTAATTGCTGATTTGAAACTAATGTGAATACACATAATTCATGACAGATGTAAAGTACCAGAATCCAGGTAAACAGGCAAAACTTTGGTGGACTGGACAGGAACCCTAAGCACAGTGCAACCTATTATTTCTGTAGGATCCTGTATTCTATCTTTGAGTCACTTGCAAACACACATTTGGATCATGCCTGCCAGCTCTGTGGAGTTAAAATAACGTTAGCTATTTTACGCTCCTGTCCGCATGAAGGATACTTTTAAAGAAGGAGGCTTGGACGTAAGTCTCCTTCTCTGCTTTGTCAGAGAAGAAGTAAATGCACCGAAGGAAATTTGGTTCCTTTTTGTCTCTGTAGTGGAGGCAGTCTGATGTTGACAAAGTAATGGAGAGTCTCACTCAAGCCCTAGGGAGGAGAAAGCGCTCCAGAGGTCAGACCGTCCATCCACCGCCTCTGGGAGGAATGTACCTAAACTTGCCACAAAGACCCTTCAGGAATAAATGAGCTAAAGCACCATCTATAAAGAATTTAACAGCAGTGATGCAATGGGATCTCTCTAAATTAAAGAGTTTTGTGGACACTAATTTCACAAGGCGCAAATCAAGAGAGAAGTTAGTTCTCAAATCAAGAGAGAAGTTGGTTGTTAGGACAGGACAGGGCAGGTGTGAAGGCATGGCTTTATCAGATAGTTTCAGCTTTATGAAATTACAGTGAACTTTAAAAAACCAATGGTGGCTTTTAAAAACCAGAGACACCAAGATACCATTTTGTGGTGATTTTTTTTTTTTTGGAAAAAAAAAATGACATGCCAACTATATGTACACATTCAGAACCACACTGCTATCCAATTCTCCTTTAGAAGTCTACGACCTAAACGTCAAAAAACTGTCAGCCAAACAAAAGAATATGATTTTAGATTAGTGTCTTTTCAAATCGGAATGTACTGGAGTCATTATGAGTTCACATAAATGTAATTTATGTTGCTTAACATATAGGACATTTAACATATAGGACAGTTAACATACAGGACATTTTAAAACTAAAGCAAAACAATGAACGAAAGAAGCTACATCTTCCCTGAGAACTGGGGTTAAGAAAATCCCAGTCAAGGAGAAAATTAAGATTCAAGTAGAGTTAGCTTAAGAAAGGAACTTTAACAGAGCCTGGGATTCCAAATAACTGTGCATGATTGTTTTTGTTTTTTGGTTTTTGTAAATCAGATCATTTTAGTGTAGTAAAGATAGTTGATATTCAAGAGAGTGTAAGAAAAAAAAAAAGTCTTTTATGCAATGAATGAACCATTCGTATTATAACCATGCTGTCATCTACTGAAAAGTTGGTTTCAGCATACTAGATTTTCAAGCATAGAAGATGAGTTGACCTACTCTTAGGAACATGCTATTTTCAGGTGTTACCCTTTGTATGAAATCGTAGGGGGAAAAAAGAGAGACAATACAAATTATAGAAGTAAAAAAAAAGAATCCAAGACGCTGGGCTCAATGTGGGTTATGGGGACTTTAAAACCAGACCTTAGGGGTTTGAAATGGGATTCTAAAGCGTGAAGAAGCCACCATTCCTTATACAAAAGCCTCATTTTGTAATAGACATGCATCTAGTAAGCAGCTGATAGTGTTGTGAATGGTAAAGCTGCAGGAACCCTTTTTGGGTTTGCTGCTGTTGTTTTTGTTTTGTTTGTTTTGTTTTGTTTTGTTTTGTTTTGTTTTGTTTTGTTTTGTTTTGTTGAAACAACATAAATTAAAGAAATAATTCCCCAAAATTGACATAAGGGAGGCAGACCTTCCTATCTGACAAAAACGGGAGGCTGTTCAGATCATTTGGAACGCTGTTAAAGTTACCGATTTGGAAGCATATGAATAATGAGGCCTTTGAGCAGTTTCACGTGAGGAAGAGAAGGGAGGAAGGCGAACACCAGGGCAGGGCTCTGAAATATACTTTAATGGGATAACAAGAAGCGGAGTTTGTGGCAGAGTGGCCACAGTGAGAACTCAGAAGGCTCTGGAAGCTCTAGTTTCAGAACACATCAGCCCAGATGAGAGAAGATGAAATCCAGAATTCAGAGACTAGGTTGCAACAATGTCATAAATAGGCTATATTGTGGGAGTGGTGACTAGCAGATTTATAGAGAACACAGAAAGGGAAGGGTTCAGTCAAGGTTACAAGCAATGGAGGCAATTGGAAGGAAGACGGTAGTGGAACAGCGCGGTCTGTGAAGATGTTCCATTTGAGAATAAGAAATGCTTCTGAGTCCGGGATCGCACTTTGCAAAAGCAGAGAAGTGTCGAGTATCTCAAACCGTGGATGGTTTTTCCTCTGATTGCTCTGTCTTCTCATTGAGGCATGGCCCCAAACAACATACAGTCACAACCATCAATTAATAGGGTGCTCTAATACAATACCCTGCATTCTCCACATGCTCTGTCAGTACACACACACACACACACACACACACAGCATAACTGCTAATTCCTATTTGTGAAACACTGGATTCACAACTCTTCATTGCGTGCTTTATTTAGACACTTTCTTAATACTTTCTGATACTAGGGGAATTATTTATCTATATATAGATACATATATGCACTTGAGTGTTTTGGTATTTTTTTGTTTGTTTTCACATTTCTTATCTCTCCAATAAACTGCAAGCTTTGCGCGATGGTTAAGAAAGATCTCTACTGAGTCAGTATCTCAGGGCTCAAGTCCTCCTCCACCAATTCTGAAATTAAGACCCAGAGCGCAAGTCCCCTGACCTCAGTTTTGTCTTTTGTGAAATGTGAATTATGGCATTTACTCTGCTTACCTCTTAGAATTCTGAGAAGTAAGGAAGTTAATGGATGCCAAAGTATTTTATAAATTGCAAACAGCTACCCAAAGGTAAGATGGTATTATTATTGTCTTTAACATAATTTGTATCCTGTACAGTTACTCAGTAAATATATGCTGATTCAAAGCATAATCTAGACACAAGAGAGCACACACACACAAAACAACTACCCAAGATGAATGCCTCGTCCAATAGATGCTAAGGCTGTAAAAATACTGACAAATCAGGAGCACTTGATGATGATTCCCTGGAAACAAAGCACCACAGGAAAAGCCACTCTAGATACTAGAAGCTTCAGCCCATGGGCTCCCAGCAGACTGAGAAGCTGCATGTGGACCTAGGTCCCTTTGAGTCTGTGACGCTGAGGAAGTGAAGGCAGCCAGATAAGAGAGACCTTCTTTATTGGTACTTTCCATGTCCCACTAGAATAGGCCAACATGTTTCTGTTTTAATTATTGTTACTCATGTCCACATTTTTATTAATATTTCCAACAATTTTAGCCAACTCTGGTCTCTCTTTTCCTATGTGACTTCTTTAATGTGAATTCTATACAATTCAGTATTTAGTCAAGGACGTTAGTACATTCAGGTATAAGAACGGTCTACAACAGAGGTATAAACATTTTAATTGTTGGGACTGAGTCATCCAAGTTGGGTAACTTCAACCCAATCCCTATATATTTAACGTTAGTGCCAGGAATAGAGAGCAGTAATTATTAGTATTAGTAATTATTATTTCTAAAAATAGAACCAATCCTGTCCTCTCAGCCATGAATATCTACCAATACAAATCTAACGAATCTGATCAAAACGAAGCCTTCGAATACCCATTCTGTTACCACGTATGTAATCAGCAGAGGCAGACCTACCTCGGGGCCTAATGAGACTGAAGTTTCAGGGGTCCTCGCGAGCACTGGCCCTCCCAACCCCCATACCTAGTTCTGTATTTGCAATCGGGTGCTATTACTCTTAAAGCAGGAGCCCATGTTGTGTATGCTTCAGATTCTAGTAGACTGGGATATACCCCTGATAATCGATATCTAAAGAGCCACAGATCACACATCATTCTGTTTAGACATACCCTTCAGCGTCACCTTCATATACAAAAGGACAAGGTCTGTAAAAGAGGTAAATTTCCAAAGTACCACATAGAACTATTATCAGGGTCACATTTCGCATCACCACCATTTATAACACTGTGAATCTGTCTACTGCCTTCTCCTTCTAGGCCCTTGCCTATTCTGGTACCATCCCTGATGTTTCCATTTTCTCAAAGAAATGGATGTAGCTCCAAACCAAAGGCTACTTTGAAAGGAAAAAAAAGAAAAGAAAGAAAGAAAAGAAGGGAAAGGGAGAAAGAGAGAAAGAAAGAAAGAAAGAAAGAAAGAAAGAAAGAAAGAAAGAAAGTGCCCTGTAATGTACTTGTCAGAAACAAGGCAATTATGAACATCATATGATTAAAAAGAAAAAAAAGTCATTTAAATAATGAACTCTAATTTGACTATTTAGCATTTCACTATTTAGCAATTTGCTATTTTTATTACATTTTAAATCAATCCATCTAACAGAAATTCTCTCAACCCCTCATAGTACTATTTCATTGCTATAAACCTATATTTCATTGCAAGACAATATCTTTCTATAATAAAATGGTAATAAAAAGAGTACCAATTATCCCAGTATTTTCTCAAAATAGGTAGACTTTCTTTCATGCCTTAATTTTATGTTTTCCTTTGCCCCATACTAAAAGCTCGGCATAATTATCCCTGAACAGGTTGAGCAAGGTCTCCGCAAAATCTGCTCAGGGTGATTATTTAGCTTTTTTTTGTATTTGCAGAATTTAGCTGAGACTGTTACAAGCGGTTTATCAAAATAAATGCTTGATTGGCTTTAGCAGTTTTTCGTAATTGAAAAAATAAAGAAAAAAGAGTTTTCTAATAAATGGAGGGAGAGAGAGGTTAAATACTTTAATTACTAACTTGCAAAAAGATTTCCATTTGAATATGGAAACAATGTAAAGGGGTCCCTAATTTTTATGGGACTGGAATCACTCCAGAGGATTTAATGATACTGCTGGGCGACTGAAGCTGTGTGACTGAATAATGTGATTTCTAAGCATACTTCCTTAAAATTTAATAGTGCTCGGGAATATTTAAAGTGGGCTATTTTAAAAGGAAAGTTGAATATGCAAATTTGGGGGGGTGAAGGAGGCAGCGTTTTGGTTTTTTAATGACACGTTTCTCACTTTCTATCTTTAAATGAAAATCAGTTACTTTTGAGTCAACAGGCATGTGAAAAGAGAGTTATAGAAGGATTTTCCCATCAAGGATTGCTAGATATTAACTGAAGAGCTCAGGTAAATGCGTCTTTCCCTTTTAAAGCATACTTGACATTTCTGATCTTTGAACTCTGATTTTCACTATTTGTAGGGCCCCTCAGTAAGGTCTTGGAAAGTACAGGTTTTCTTGAGCTCAAATGACCCTCGTTGCTTGCCGACCCTAGCCATATTCAGGCACTGTATTGTGCAAAAGCTATAGTAACTAGATTTCAAGGATTCAGCCACTTCAGCTATACATTGTACCCCCAAACTGGAGATTTCATAAACAAAGGAATCTCCATCCTTCTAAATATCAGTTAATTCCACCTAATCAGATCCATTATCAGCACTAATCCTAACACATAGATTACCAGCATTACAAAGCAGCCATTACTAATTAGCCCTCCTTCCTAATACCAGTAGCCCAGGAAAGCCTGCCCACATTACTATATTAAAAGGGAGTCTATTCTGAATTGCTGTTTTGTTTGGAAAGGAAGAAAAAAAAATCTGTGTTCCTTTCCAGCTGGCAGTTTTCCTAAATTAGATTAACTTTTAATTTAAATTAAAAATTTTAAAAGCCTTACACAAAGAGACAGTAATTGCCCATTTGAAACATCCAAAAAAAGGTGATTGAAGGGTACAGTAATATGCTTACATGAATAATAAATAATACTTAGCATTTAGATAGAGCTTTCCCCTCATCAAATCACTTCTTTATAAGCATTAACTAATTCGTACATTATCCTGGCAAGAAAAGTAAAATTAAATGATAAAATGGATCTCTACTTTAAATTTGGGTAAACTGAGGCACAAAAAGGCAATTCTGTCATAATGGTAACATGTGGGTTTCAGAACGTGGACTGTACTGTCAGGCATTTTCTTGCGGGCCCTGCACGTATCATTATGCTAAGTCTGAAATTGATTTATGCCACAGACACTGTGTGGGTTTGGATGCCACACAGGCCAGTTTTGATTCCTATCTCTGCCAATGGCTATGAGGAGTTGAGCAAGACACCTAAAATCTTTCTGCCTTCATGTCTTAATCTATGAAATGGGGAAAATTATTCCACACACTGTAGATACATACACACACACACACACACACACACAGTGCCTAGTAAACGCTCAACAAATGATGGTCATTATTCACCATTAGGAGGAGTTTATAAGACAACTAATAACAGTAAGCTAATGGAATATATCAAGTACTCTGACAGGAAATGGAGCCATAACCCCAACTGGGTGTTCAAATGGACTAAAATATTCCAAAGCCCTTGGAAAAATATTAATGGCACAATTTCTAAGGCAATGCTTAATAGTTTACATTATATGCAATTAATGTACTCCCAGTGAGTACACATTCATCTCTGATTACTGGTCTCCACCCTTTTTAACATTAAAAAAAAAAACCTTCACAGATTCAAGATCTCAATTTTATTTTCCACATCCATTGATGAAAAAAAAAAACATGACTAAGAACTACAGTGAATTCTGTGACACCTTTGTGATGCTTCTAAACAGATTTATGGTTTTATTCTAATCACAAGAGACACCACACATATCCCCAAAACCTGTGGAACATATGTGTAATAAACGGAAGTTTGGTGCACATGTGAATTTGAGAAACCTTTGCAATAAGTCCAAGACTCCTCAGAGGTCTGCTGCCCACAGTGTGGGAACCACTCTCCTAGAGGCTCAGAAATAACATACTGTTCAACACTTTCTGTTGCACAGCTGTTATCCACCGGAAAAATTGAGTGGGACAATCAGTTTCCATGTTCTTAAAATTTTTCAAATGGAACTTAGAGCTGTTTTAGACCTGAAGAGAATTTAGAAATCTTCCAATGGAAGTCATCCATTTTAAGATGAAAACACTGAGATCCAGAGAGCTTGTGTTTTGACCTCCCTAACTACCAGTAAATGGCATAAACTCCATACTTAAAGCTTTAATTATATTCCATTGTGGGGGGGGGGGGGGGCATATGGGACACTTTTGAAAAAAAAAAAGAGCACCATATAAACTATATATTTTTGGGCCAATCCTAAAAAAAAAATGTAATGCAACATTGCTCTGCACAGTTCTCAAGCAGCACTCAAAATGCTTTATTATAATGGTTTTCTTTTTCTCTTCTTTATCTCTTCAACTTTTTTTTTCCATTAACACAGTGACAAGATAGGGGCACTCTGTACATGTTTGGTTTTAACATAACTGGTTTAACATAAAATCCAGTTAAGATATGCCAACCACCACAGAGAAAATAAAAACTTGAAATCTATTTTCATCACACTTATAAATGTGTGCATTTTTAAGCTGCTGGAATTTTAAATATATTTCCATTTCTCCTCATCTGGAGAATTTACATGGTTGCAGGAAAACCTTGTTGAAACCTTCTTTTGGTCTTCGTGGAACATAATCTCAACATCTCACACAGCCTGAAGCATCCTGAGTTATATTTGCAGCTTCCTCTGGGGCTCTGTGAAGCTCTATTAGTATTGCATATTACACGTAAGTTACTTTTAATGCTCTTCCAAGGCTTGTTAAATGCTACACAAACTTTACACTTCATGGCTCTAATGTTTAACTTACCTACCAGTAAATTTGAACCCACAATTCATCTAGTTGTTCATGTTGATGACTCCCACCCATTATTATTTTTGAATGAGTTCTTTTTTAAAGAACTTGATTTTGATTAAGAGCAGTTACTGATTATGTACATAAAAAGAAATACCTTGAACCTTTGCCCCACACATTTGACTAGGTAAAACCAAGGATGTAAAGGTGGTGCCTTAATAGATTTATTTAAACTGGGACACTTATTAATAGGTGCAAACAACCTATTCAAATATTATGTATTAAATGTCTCTGTTCGCCTTATTGGGAAATTCCAATGCCATCTAGCAAAACAAACCTAAATGTGATGATTCAAACAGGTGAAAATGTTTATATTTATTTCAGGTTTAGACTATTCTAATTTTCCTTTTTGTAAGCTGAATCTACAACATACTATTTAAAATACAGAATTCACAATACTTTCTGCACGTCACCCCTAAAAATCGCATTTAGATTGCATACAATTGAAAAAAAATGGTTTTTTACATGTATTTATTTTTGAGAGACAGAGTGAGATGGAGCGCGAGCAGGGGAGGGGCAGAGGGAGAAGAAGACACAGAATCCGAAGCAGGGTCTAGGCTCTGAGTGGTCAGCACAGAGCCCGACGTGGGGTTCAAACCCACGAACCGTGAGATCATGACCTGAGCCAAAGTCGGACACTTAACTGACTGAGCCACCCAGGCGTTCCAGATTGCCTAGGATTTTTATTTGATAGAATTCTGTGCCGAGCTACATACAACCTAGAAATCACAGTCTTTGAGATAGAACAAGGTTGAAAGAGCAGTTATTGCACATCACAGAGGAAAGTTTTGTTGGCTGAAATTCTGACAAAATTTCATTTTCAAACCGGTTTTTATTAAGCTTTTTTCCTTAGAACAATAATCTCATTTAAAACAAATCTATAGGTATATAAATATACCCAAAGGTATAAACAAACTGATGAAAACATTCATATTCCTAAATGTCACAGCAATGGTAATCAGTTGTATTTGAAAGAAGAAATCTTAATGTTTCTTTCTTATCTTCACTGCTTAACATCAGTTAAATTGTATGAGTACTGTAATAATTATGTATTCTTAATTTTTACTTAGGAATAAAATTTCAATCATTTTTCTTTTGGGACATTCAGAATATTATGAAAACAACCAGGCTTACCATGTTTTATCTGTCAGAAGTGCTCTCTTCAACCATCTAAAGCCTCATTGTATTTTAGTAGGGATACTCTCTCTGATATCAGGTTATTTCAAAGATACAGAGACAAAAAAAAAAAAAAACAAAGAAGATTAAAAACCCAGAAAAGATAGAATTTGGAATTTAAGTATTTGTAGTAGATTAAAATAATCTTTGTGGGATTATTCAGCCCCAACTAAATACATGCCAAACAACATTTGGAAAATAAGTGGTATTTTATCATTATTATAAATTTCATAAAAATGAGACTCCTGAGTATACTGGCCTTTTATTTTACCTTAATTTTCAGGAAATTTAACAATGACCTATTTATGGCAAAAGCTTTGTTATGGAGATGAAAGAACCAAACTATCTGAAAAAAAAAAAAAGAGAGAGAGAGAGAGAGAGATGAGCAGTAGACGTTTTTTCTTTTCACGGAAATTTTACAGTGAAGAAAAGTACACATTTATAAGTAAGAAATTACATATTTAACAGAGATGTATCTAGTCTTGATATAATCATAAACTCCTACATACTCCCAAATACACTATTTTAATCATCTGTTTAAAAGGAAAATCATATTTAAGGTTGTTTTAATAATTCTTGTAAGAAAAGATATTGAATCCTATTTACAAGTACAGTAGCACAAATTTTTCACCATTTAAAAAGAACTTTCTGTGAAGACACGACTGAGTCATTGGGAATTTTCAAAAGGAAAATTAATATGATGTCATCAGAGCGACTGGAATTTGACCACTTTACACATAATTATTTTGACCGAACAGTCAGAAAATTAACAATTATAGGGGGGTGGCGACGAAGAAAACACACTCGTCACACAGACACCCACAAACTACGCTGCGTTCAATGTTCCCACTACCAATAAGAATGATCTCGGTGGCAGCCGACCCCAACCAGTGCCTTGATTAACCAGTAGTAAGTAGTAACTAAGACCATTCCGATTAAGTTTTAATTTTTAAAAATTAAGTACAAACTCAATCATTCAACAAAGAGTTGTAGTCATTTGGTGTTTCTAGGCGCCGAATATAGCAATTTACTATTGACAAGCACTAACGGACGGGGTCATTTCACAAGTATAGTGTGGACAAAGGTGAACCTGGCAACTGATGAAATCTGTGGCCAAGGCGAAATAGCAATCTCTGAGCCAAATGGTAATAAAGTTACTGAAATGAAGCAATGTAGTTTCTAAACTGAACTGTCATAAAGGAGGATACGGGCTTCAAACTGGCATGTCAGTAGTAATTAAAATATTATTTCTCCTTTTTAAAAAGTTCCAAATGGCGTTAATAGTCTTATCGATTTTTTTATTCAGAGAGCTAAGAGTGAGGTTAGAAGGATACTGTGAAGGGACTGAAGGGAAGGAGTGGGCCGTGTAGAGGTCTGCAGAGAGGGAGGGCAACATCCTCTAAGGGCAGAAAGAGAAAAAGAAAAAAAAAAAAGTAGATCCCACTGGGGTCTATGCATGCTTCCTTCCACAAACAAAATCCTATACTATCCTAAAGTAAAAAAAGCCAAAGAGATTCAGAAGTTACCTATGATAGGAATGCTTAAAAGGCAATGGCTGCACACAGACTAGATGGCTCACCAGGATACACCAAGTTTCTGTGAGGCAAGATGACAAAAGGGAAGTTCTCAAAATAGCTTTCTCCTGAGGAGTCCAAGGTATTCTCTACACAAATCTCTCCCATTGATCCGTCGTTGAAATGACTGGTTTGGCTAGTCAAATACTTGGTCAGTTTACTCAAGCAGGGCCTGGCTGATACTGTTAGATGCCAGCATAACCAAGGCTTTCAGAAAATGCATTTGTTTTGTGTGTAGCTTTCCCCTACTAGGAAAGATTGAGCTCCCTGCTAACAAGAGATAAAACCTGTAATAGCTCCAACTGGTATCATTTTTGCTATTCTCATGTTGAAAATAAAGCACTGTGTGTGGAGGGGGGGGGGGGGCGGGAGAGAGAGAGAGAGAGAGATTGAGAATGACTTCCATGAGACATTATGAATCACAGACCTTATGGCTAGAAATAATCAAAAGATTATCAGACCCAGGACCTACCGTACCTTAAATAAGAGTCAGAGTGCTTTAAACAGTAGCGAAAAACACGTTTGAGATAAAGAGCTTGGAAAATGGAGATGGGGGTTCTTCACATGTACGCTAGGGTGTAAATCTGCATGCAGTCTGGGGACCCAGCTTCCTCATCAAGCCAAGTTTCCATTGGCCCCACAGAACTTGGCCTTTGGCAAGCACAGAGAAGGAGTACACCCACCTGACAGAGAGCGAGCTGCGAAGCGCAAAGCCAAATCTAGATACTCTTGGTAATCCACAGGTTCATTCTTGACAGTGAAAGCCTACCTAAAAAGTAGCATTTACCATAGAAGAGCTTCCAAACCAATTGTTTACGTAATCCACTTTACAGCTAGCTAATTACACGTGATCATCTTTCATGTAATTGAGCCCACACTCACATTCTTCAAAATTAAATGATTGGTCTAAACAGAAATATAAAGCACCAAACCTGTTCCTTTGGAAAGGACACACACAAATCACCAGGGACCTACCGCCAGGGTCAGAGAATCAAGGGGACCTTAGTTTTAATCTGTAGGAGAAAGGCCAAAAACTTGGAAATTTCTACAATTTTTTTTTTTTTTAAGTCTCCTTCGAAGCGTGATCCTAAGTCACAAGCCATGGCATTTTCCACCCAGCTGTTAGAAGCCCAAGAAGCGATTTGCTGTCGGATCGAGGCTCTATCTGCACAGAAGTTTGCAGACCTCAGGGGCCATTCCCGGAGAAGCCTCCTCTTGCCAGTATCTGCCCGGCCCCAGTAAAGCAAAATAAACATATAACACATGCTTCCGGAATGAAAGTTGGCTTTTCTTCTCATGTCTATGAGCAAAACATAAAATGGTGTTTTGAAATGGGCAGGCCAATCCATTTCTGTTTTTCTCGCATTCTTGGAAGCTGCAGGGCGAAGGGGGGCGGGGAGGAACTACACTAGCCAGATGTAAATTATTTATATTTATTTCCTTATGGCTTTACACATGTTAACATATGCTCTCATATGACAGCCCATAAGGAATAGCAATACAAATATTAACTGAATAAGAAACGTCTGATTAAAACTAATAAACAATTGATTGTGGCGGCTTCTGTCCTATGAAGCAAATGGCAAGTATATGTAAAATCCTCCCTGAAGTTTTGTGCCTACCACAATTAAAAAAAAAAATAATGTTTATTTATTTTTGAGAGAGAGAGAGAGAGACAGAGACAGAGAGCGAGCAGGGGAGGGGCAGAGAGAGGGGGTGACGTGGAATCAGAAGCAGGCTCCAGGCCCTGAGCTGTCAGCACAGAGCCCGAGGCGGGGCTTGTGAACTCACATACCCTGAGATCATGACCCCAGCGCAAGTCGGACGCTTAACGGACTGAGCCACCCAGGTGCCCCATACACATTTTTTTTTTTTTTAATTCTATGCCACAGTAGCGGTATCAATTAGTGTTTCAGTAGTAATCATTACAGTCCTGGCCATTAAAACACCTTCCCGATACAGACAGCAATTGCGTCCAAGGGCAGCCTCCATTTTTAGGGGGAGGGGAAGTTATCCATGGATCACTCTCCAAAACTGTGACATTGCAGCTGAGAGTTCTATGGGCCTCTCAGAAAGAAACACAAAGTAAGATTTAGCAAAGGAGACGAGCTACCCACTCGTGAAAAATAAGAAGATCAAGCAACCTCTCGTCTGTCCTTGGTTTATTTCGCTTTTTATTTTGGTGAGGCTAAAGAACCTTCCGCCACAGGAAATTAATCTGTAAGGCGCTGAAAATCGTAGGCAATGAATGGCACTGCCCACCAAGTGCGTCCTCTCTGATTCTGGTTTCGGATGCGTCAGATGCACGTGGAAACGTGTTTGTGAAAAGCAAGCTAAGGGCAAAACCCAGGCGGACTTGCACTGTTGCTGCGAGCCGGAATTGAGTTTAGTTCTGTGAAAGATTTCCTGCTGCCTGACCGTGACATAATAGCGTCAGGTAAATGAAAGGTTTTATTTAGTGCCAATCTTAACAAAACCCAACGTTTCACTTATGACACAATGGGGATTTGGAGGTCTGCCTCAACACCCGAAAAGGAAGTGAACCAGCATCCAGCCTGAGATGAAGATGCTATTTCATCTTGCACGGTTCCCACCCTCACCCCAGGTAATAACTTATTTACTGGTAAAATAACGACCTCCGGCATTAACTAAAGAGACACAATCCCAAGATTACATGGAGTCGGTGTTCACCTATACACAATGGTTTGTCGGACTATAAACGGCCATCCGTCTCAAATCCTTTCATTTCATCCAAACTCTTTCTTGCTTCACTAAAACTAACGTCTCCGCACTCGTGCACACGCGTGCGTGCACATATACACGCAACACGAGAGAAAAAGAGCGTTCATTTTTCACCAGAGGACTGCAGCAAAAGCAAATGTCCTTTTCCCTCCAAAGGCACTGCCCGGATTGGAAGGCGCTTGTCGCTTCTCAAAGCAAGTCCAGTTACCATAACAAATGCACATTTTACCAGCCTTGGAATTCTAATTGTGTTTAATACAGTTTCGTGTTGCATCAAAGTACAAAATCAATACCAATTGTCCAGCGCGCAGGAAAAATGGAATCTATAAACGGCTGTTATTGAGTAATTAAACACCTATTATTGTCATGGGTAGTGAAACAATGAATATGATAAGATAAATTTTTGCAAGAAAATGCTGCAGTGATTAATACCTCCCTGCGTATTAAATAAAAATGACTGCCTTTTGTGCAGTACTGCTGGCAGAAGAACGGGGACGCGAGAAGTAGTTGCCCGTGCCACAATAACAGGCTAACCTTGAACTGAACTCCTTTCCTCAAGAAATTAAATGCTGTAGCAGGACTTTAAATCCCCCCACTTAGAGCTCATTTGTGCGCCATGTAACCTGCAGTTCCTGAAAAGAACTGATTATCTTCAAAAGGAGAATCCCTTTATGATTTCTTTATGAATGTGTATATTGTTTCCACAAAAAAAAAAGTATTTCAATGGCTAAAAAGGATAAGAATATTAATCGTGTAAGCAAGGCAGGGAGACTTGTACCCATCAGATACCATTTCTACTTCCAGGAATTCAAGTGCAGCATGCAATCTGTTATGGAAAAACTGCACATTAGATTGAGAATGAGGTTAGAGGAAATGCCTATTTAGAAAAAGGGATTAATCTGTTAGACCGACGCTAACGCTCCTGGCTATTCTCTTGCCAGAGTTCTGCATCTTTCTGGGTCTCTGCGCCTCTGTCTCTCTCTCTCTCTCTGGCATAAGCATGAAACTCCTCGGTCTAGAGCCCCCGTGCCCTGCGCGTGCGCGCGCGCGCACACACACACACACACACACACACACACTCCCCACCCCACCACATGGTTCCTCCATCACTTTGCCTTTTTTTTTCAACTTAAGAATGATGCACCAGGAACAACTACAAAGTACAAAAGATGAATCTATGGATGTGACACTTGTAAAGGGTAACCCTATTTCACAAGTGAGATGGGACAAAAAAGAAAGAAAAAAGGCCACTGAAGCAATAACTGCTCACTGAATTACCATTAAATTGTAAGATTTACAATCCAATGTACAGTAAGTGCATATCTAATGAAGTTTGTCCTCTGAAAGAGTATAAAGTGAATCTTCGCAGCATAAGACGTGTGTAGGTGATATATGTTTCTTTTAATCTGTGCTTTTAATTAAAAACAACAAAAAAAAGTTCAAAACACAACAAAAGGACACATGGATGCAACACCAGCAAAACCCTGAGGCAAACTTAGAAGCCTACCTAATTTTGAATGCACTTTCTATTAACTATTTTCATTTTCTATCAAACTGAAATCATTCCTCCAAATACAGAAGATATATAATCAAAATGAGTATAGCAAAATGAAAGCCATGCTATCCTTCAAGCAGCATTAATACATGAACAGTTAAACTTTTTTAATTGTTTGTTAAAAGCTGAAAAACAAAAACAAAAACAAAAACCTTGAGTCCAGATGACTGGTTATAAATTGTGAGATTTTTTTTTGCTGAAGGCAAAAATAAGACAGAGAGCTCATTAGTAGGATTGTGTCATTTAATAAAAGCAAATAAATTCTTATGTTGACAACATGGAGGGAATTCAAATATGATACTAATGTAATCAAATATCAATAATATCATGACTAAGTTGGTTTTTATTAACACAAACAGCCCCCAGAAAGGAGCTATTTTGGAGCAAAATCACCGAAAGTACTTTAATTATTTCTTTAGTAACCATTAAAAGCAAATTCCAATCATCATTCCCTGTGCTGCTTTCCAAAGTAAACATTCATGAAATAATGCCCATTTTCTACCTCGTGACAAAACGCCTAATAAAACCTATTCATTCAGAGATTCGTGCACGTGGATAATATTTTAGCAAAAGCTTTCTGGAATAGGAAAATTGATACAAGGTAGCCTAAGTAATACTCTTAGAGGATTTCTTTATTTTATTTGGATAAATAGGTGTCTTTTAAGTAGTATTTCAGAAGGCTCTGTCCTTGAATTAAGTAAAATGAAAACTATTATGCCGATTTTGCAAACCTATGCTTTGCTCTTCTCACCTCTCCCCCACATGATCTGAATTTTATTTTAAAGGATTAACAAGTAACACATTTGATCAGCGATGATATCCTTGTTCTTTTAAACCTTAGTGAATCAAGTTCGCTAAAGGTGAACTAGTGGAATTATCAGTACAAGTGGCTGTGTCATCAGAGCCTTCATAAAGGTGCCATACAGAAATGCCTAAATAAACAGCAGCATTAAGGATTTTATACATGAGATATATACACACAGATCTCTCTCTTTCATACACACACACACACACACACACACACACACGCACACACAGCCTGCCTCTGGTTATTAAAAATATGAAACAGATTCACTACTGTATATAAACCGAAAGGCATTTGCAATACCCTCTCACATTAATTTTAACTTCACTGCTAGTTTAAATGATGTACCGTTTTCTGCCCCCCCCACCCCCACCCCTTGCCAAGATACTTGAAAGATTATCTTAAAAATCAGTTGGTTAAAGCCCCTCTCTATGCTACAGTAAGCCGGAGAATTTCCAGCATCTGATGAAGACCAGTGGACCACCTGATACTTTTTCAGCAGAGTGATAAAATTAAAGGATAGCTTTGATTTGCTTGAAGGATTACTTCCCTTACTTAATTGTTTAAAGTGCACAGTATTAACACAAAGAGGGGGAAAGAAGAAAATTAAGAAGGTGACCGTAGAGCCTGAGCTAATTGCGAGCTGATTAGATTGTGCCATGCAAGAGCTCTCCCTCCGTTACATACCATCACAAGCTCTGGTCTTTTCCACCCTGCTGCTGCAGCAAACAAGCTGATTTGCTAACAAAGTGGTCAGCTCGGGCACTTGCACAGCGGCTCACGGGGTCCACAGACGGCTGCTCTCCATGCAGAGAATCTCAAGCTCCATTTTCCAATCTGATTACACGGCATCTTGTTCCAGCAGCCTTAAACCTTCATGGCAGTTTACCAACATTTTCATCACTTTTTTCTTTTACAAAGCAAAAGAACTGATAAGCTCTCAGGTACCCAGGATTTCATAGTCAATGGCTGGCCAGCAGCCAGCCTTCCCTCACCAGACAACTGTTTCGGGCCACACTGCATAAAGCAGACAGGATTTACCAGACAGCACAGAACTATTAGAATTTTGCCATGTGTACAAGTAAGCAGCATGTTTCTGCCCTCGCGGATGTCGACTATTGTGTCTAATCACATCTAGGAAGTACAGAGACCTAGCAAGTGCCCTGGCTGCCCCCACCCCCATAAAAAAGAGGTGATGCAAAGCAAACCAATAAGCATATGTCCATGAATTCACTATTACCCTAACTAATGTGCTCAGGAACTCTGCCGGGTAAATGTAAAGCACTAATAACTGTTTTTCGAAGCCCTGGTTTGACAACCCAGACCAGTCACCTCGATTACGATGCAAGGGATCCTAAGTGACATTTCATGAAAATCTAAAACGTTGCAGACAGGACAAAATAGCTGATTAGCATCTTAAAACTTTGGCAATCCCCTAGAACTTTAAAGAAAACAAACCGAAAGATGCAGAGATGTAGCACAAAAATGATCATCAAAAGCCACCTCGTGAGAATTACTTACTCCCTTTAAGTCACAGACACCAACCACATCATGCAGTTAGCAGGCGGTTCAGTGTAATGCATTCCCATTCAAAAGTTTAAAACAATGACTGCTGTAACATTTCAAGTAGAACGCCCATGCGTAGACCCTTCCTCCTATGTGATACCTTTAAAATTCATTTTTACCTACGGCCCATGGGCCGACAATGCAAAATAAACACGCTCCTGTTCAACCAGAAAAGAATAAACAAACAAAATAATTACAGAGCCACCTTCCGCCATGGCCAATAACTTTCTAACAGAGACAAGGAAAAGAAAAATGGGTTTTAATGGCTGTGGCTATTCCTGGTTCATTTTTGCATAATATTGATCTATAATAAAGGGTCCAGGAGGGGAGGGGAAGGGAGGAGACGAGCCTACAGTTATGGGAAAAACGTACAACTCGGCTCGCACAATGCCTCAGTTCTCCAGCTCACCAGTGCACTGACCCTCTGTATCTCGGAGTCATTAGCTGGAGTCCCAGCCCTGCCTCCAGGAGAGGGGATTTGAACTCACACACCGAAGTGGGGAGATTTGGGATTTTGAGCATGCCAGACAGAAGGGTCATTCCTCCTCACTGATGAGGAGGACGCTTGTCCCCTGGGGAGGGGAAAACCGGATGAGTGACTGTCGCAAGATTCAGGCAATGGACGTGCTGCTGACTCAGGAATGGACTCTGACAGCTCCCCTGCCTTAGTCCAGCCGCTCTGTGTGGGAGCGGTTTTAGGGCAGCAGCATTGACAGGTACATGCAAAAGTTAGGGGGGAATGGGAGAAGAGGAAAGAGGGAATGAACGAGCAAATGCAACAGCAACTCCTTGAGACACATACATACAAGAAATAGACATTCTTCCCACTGCTAGTCGATACTGCCCAAGAGATTAAAATATATATATATATATATGTGCGTGTGTTTGTGGGTATGCATATTTAGAACACCCACAGCATTTCTGAATGGACTGTAAGAGAGGACATGCATTTTAAAAACCGAGAGATTAGACTCAGTCTATCTCCGTGTCCACGATACGGCAAAACACTGTAAACTCACAGAAAGTATACACATCCACCCATATATGTATTTGCATGTGGGTGGTATTCTGCATAAACGACTGTCAACTTAAAATGCCATTCTCTAATTTATATGCAAATTCTACCTCTGGTAAAATAAAAACATATTTTAAGCAGCTTATAGTGCCAACACATTATTCCCATGAATGATTCCTAGTAAACTATTTATGCCAACTGTGGGTTGATTCTTTTTTTTTTTTTTTATGATTTATTGGATGGTGAACGAAACCACTTAAACTATAGTTGCCTGTATGAATCAGTAATTTTCATGTTTCTAATTAAAATGTAAACAGCGTAATGAAGACATCAAGTTTTTAGGCAAATGTCTCTTCCAGTGCCACTTGGGGTATGGTAATTACTGGAGCAGATCTATGGACGCTCCTGAATCCTCTACAAGTCCAGATTAAAAGCATTACTGCTAAACCTGGCTGTTTACACGAGGGAATTGTGTACTCTAACCCATCCCCAGTTTGCTTACCGATGCACACTGGCACTACGTTTAAAACCTGGTCATTAAAAAAAATCAAAATGGAAAATAACTAAGTAATTCATATTTAAAATGTCGATTATAAAACATTTACTGGCAATCAAAATGCTGGAACTCGAATTTGATTCCCTGCCATCAGCTTCTTGGGGAAGGAAGGAAGGAAGGAAGGAAGGAAGGAAGGAAGGAAGGAAGGGAAAGAAAAAGGAAAAGGAAGGAAAAACAGCCACCAAACAGTGTCTACCCTAAACTTCTACAGCCTGGATCTGGGTTGTGGGGTAGAGGGAGAAGCCGATTCCCGATCCAAAGATAATGTTAGTTTCCAAGATTTATTTTGTTTAAATGAACAGTTTAAATGAAACAAGTTCACAAAACACAAATTAGCCACATTTAAAAATACTATACAATCCGTGGGATAAAAATGTGCCATTTTCCCCCTCTCATCTTCAAGAATGTAAAAGTGCCTTTGATATGAAGCTGTAATCTGTCTTCATTTTTATTTCAGCATCTACCTCTCTGTGAAATTCGTCAAAATGTATCCTAAAGCAAATGACCTCTTACACGTGCTGAAGAAATACATCACCTCTTCCGCCTACAACTGTTAATTGAACCTCCCTCTGAAGCCTCTTTTTCCAAGTTAACCAGCACGCTTGCTTTCCATATTTGCTACCTGGCACTTGAACAGCTTTTCTCAGTCACAACTCTGCATCCCCCCTCCACACCCCCCCCAGAACTACTGTGGCCACACCTGCAGTTGGGTAGTCCTAGCTGAAACGTGCGGTGAGAGGAAAAGTCTGAAATGTGTGGACAGAAGGAGGATTCTTCTTCTCCCCTCCCGCCCCCCCAACCCTGGACTCGGAGTCCACAGATGGACTGATATGGCCAATTTTCATATTATTTTTACATAAATGCTAGACAAGCATGTTGCTGAGGTTGGCTGTGAAATTGAAAATGGATAAGAAATGTGAGTGTGTGCAAGGGTGATGTGACGCAGAGAAAGAGAGCAATTTTTGCACTGTTATGTTTTATTACTAAAGTAATGCCGACAAATAAATGTATATCCACCATCCTGGGGTCGGAGGGAATGTTTAATCGAAAAGCGTTTTCTGCCACTTTTCTGTCTGAAAACATATAAGCTTTCCTTTTTTCGGATTTGGGCACAGAGACATAGTATTTGGGGGGTGGGGGAGGGGTGGGACACAGAGACCTAGAGGGACTGAAAGAGGTACATTTTGGTGATGTTTAGAAAAATTTTTCACACCTCTGGGGGTTTTCAGAGGGAAGGAAAGCTGATTAAACAAGGCCAAGTGTTTTGCCGGCTTAAGGGTGATATCATAGTTGTGTTCAATATCAGAAGTGTTGCGAGTACAGGCATCATTTCTACTCGCTTTGTGCCAGAAAGGTAAACACTGGATAGCATTGTGGATTAAAACAATAAGAAATCCCTTTCCTCTCAGGCTTTCAAGGCCGTGTTAATCGGGTGTAATTTTTAATGAACACTAGCTGCTTGGTACTCATTCAAGACATTTCATTAGAAGGTTATTCATTTAAAAATCAACGTTTCAACCATATCAAGCTGTAACCTTTCTTGAAATGTAAATGAATGGTTTAAATGAGAAGATTAATAAAGAAGGGATGTTCCAATTCCAAGCATGGCATGCTATGTATTTTTAAATTTGTCTATGCCAGATGCTGTCAGTCAGAACAAAAAACTGTCCAAGCAGACAATCTGTGCGTCTGAATGTTGATCATGTTGGAAAGTACAGGGGGGAGGGGGGGGGGGAGTGTGTCAAGGATTCATGGTCCTTCATCTTTGCAGTAGAGCAAACACGTCTCTCAGTATAGCGACAGACAGCTGCTTCCACTTTCTAATGTGCCCTAACTTAGATCACTGAAAGAATTGTCAGCACTCAGAGAAACACACAAAGATAACACAGCCAGCTGCCATGGAGGGGAAAAACAGCACAGCTCAGAAGAAATGGGATTTGTTCCATTTGCATGATGCTGCCTCCCCTGGGCCCCTTTCTTTCAAATCCAAAGCACAAAAGACAACACTTAACATATTTGCTTAAAGATGACAACCTCATGTTGATTTCATTTGGATGTAACAGTGTCAGGATTACAGATATAAGAATATATTATATCTGTAACAGAGACTGACAAATGTACCCATCAGTGGAACTGTCTGATTCATCTGCTTATACAGCCATTTTACCATCCCAAGGGTGCCATCTAAGTAGTAACTTTAGAAGACTGAAGGTCTAATTTTATTACACCACATTTCAACCTACTAAACAATATTATTTCTAAAATAGATCATTTTTATTGGAAGTCTCCCTGATGAAAAATCCAGTAGACATCAGAGAATTTATGAACTGTATGGGTCCTTTGAACTCAATATACTGCCCATTTTAAACAACTTTTCTTGCTCTATGGCAAAATCTCAGTATCAAATAAGTGAAAGAGAGAATGTGTGTGTTTTGAGTATCTATGTATACTGATATATTAGGCAGTTTTAGAGAAAGGACGGGGGGGGGTGGGAGGGGGGAGCTGGAGAGAGAGTGATTGATTGATTATATGGACAACTATAAAATCAGGCCTTACCTGGTCCATCTGAATAAATTCTTTGTAACCACTTACTTCTGTCTATTCTCGTATATGTCTTCCCTCAATACAACATCCATACTTCAGTAGCAACTATATGAATAATCATTGCCTATCAATATCTTTTGGACATATACTCAATCTGATTTCCAGGCAAGGTATTCTTCAGACAAGACAAGAGAATGATTTAAAGCTAACTTGGCTAGCCACTAGCCATAATTTGCACAGCTTTGGAAACCATGATTTTGATCTGAAGCCTCTGTACCTTGACAAATCTCTATTCTAATGGTTTTATGTATTTTGACTTTGTTTTTTAAGCAAATAAAAGGAGCTACGATGATGTGATCGGACTGATTTATTTGCATCCACAATACTCCGAGTTACTTGACTGGAATTATGAGGGCAAGGAACAGGTAGAGAGGAAACACCCATTCCCCTCATATATGCAGTACACACACTGATGCACACACAAGCACACACATAAATGCCTGGGCACATCCAGCCCCACAGCCCAAACAACTGACTTCCCATAATGAAATGCTGGCTCCCTCTGCTCCTGCTTTGTCCAAAGGAAGCTCTACTGAATGTTGCTATTTACTGGCAACAGTATAATCCACTCATTTGGTCTTGTTTTATAAAATAGAGTTAACTGCTCTATGTGAAATTTCTGCACAGCAGATGGTTACCAATCATTATTTTCCATTTGTTTAGTTTATAGTAAGAACAAGAAAAACTGTGGAATGGTAATGCAAGGAAAACTAGCAGCCTGCGTGATGACCCAACCAGTGCCAGAAGACGCATTAAAAAAAAAATCACTTTTATCACATAGTATATCAAAGCTAAATATAATTTTGAGGAATGAGGGGAGGTTATTCACCCCATCCCCATCCATAAAGGAAAATGCCATTTGAATAATTTATTTTATTTCTTAGTATAAAATCCTCTAAGATTTAGCCTTTCCATTTTTTTTCAGTGATCAAAGTTTCTAGAAGCAACTTATTATAACCATTAATGTTTGTCATCGCCCAAGCTGAAATCACTTTCTTTCCCTCTAAGTGGCCCAGTTGTCCAACAGAAAATGGGAAATAGGAGCCATTTGTGGACAAGTGCACATGCACAGAAAATTAAGCTGTAAATATCTGGACCAGGTTATTACTGGAATCTGGAAACATCTGGGGCTACAGAACAAGCCAAGCCCCATTTCCACAATGTCCAGGTAATTGCTTAAATGATTTATACCTTACTGTTTCTATTAAAAATGTCTTTAAAGAGAAACATTTGGAGGCTGGGTTCTGCAATAAAAACTGGTATCTGATTTCACTTGCACAAAAATCTTGTGAAAGATGCTACATTTCTTCAAGGACATGTGCATGACTAAACCAAAGCCTGGACAAAGACTGGGCTGAAAGAAGGCGTGGTCAGTCACTCAAAGGAAAGGATCCTAGCAGGAACGCAAATTTTAAGTGGCTTATTTGTGGTAAGTGTTTATACTAATAAAAATAACCCATTTAAAAAATGATCTTCATGCATTATGTGACAGATATATTCAAACCATTTTCGGGTAAACTCTACCTCACGACCCATTTGCAATTTCAGTTTTAACTAATTTCTCATAAAGCTTGTTTACTGAATCTTCAACTAACTATCAGGCCAAACATATCCCCCAAGGGACAAGGAAGTACCACCTCCCTGAAAGACCTGGGCCACTTAGTTAAGAATCTGGAGTGAGATTTAAATCAGCTCACTTAGGTGCTTATGGGGCTACCAACTGGGCACTCAGAATGAGAGAGCTGGAAATTATGTCATGTTTCATAGTTGCTCTGCTGAATAAAAACACACACACGCACGCACACGCTCACACACACTCACACAACCGAAGTTGTATTCACTTGAAATAAGTCTACGTTTCATTTTTAGATTTTAAGGCAAGAGGACAAATTTAGCTCCGTATTCGTCAAGCACTGCCACATCTAGGCCTAATAAAAAATTCTGTTACTGACAACTTTCAACTAGGCTTATGAGGGCCAAAAAACAAACAAACACAAAAACAAACAAACAAACAAAAAAACAGATTATTGATCACTGACTTTTAACCATGGCTCCTATTCTGTGGCTACCGACTTATATCACTGCTCTCTCTGGGGAATCACCCAACTTTTCTCTGGGAGGACTAAAGGAAAAAAAGCTGATATTGTAGGCATGAAGGACCTGAACGGTATTTTTATGTAGTTTAAAATCAACTCTCCGAACTTCCTGATGGTAAACCAGGTAGAATTTTAAGCTATGACTTTTAAATCTTCCCTTGGGTTAGTCTAGTTTTTGGCAAGCCACCATCATACACGGATTTTCAGTTCGTAGTTGTTACTCTCAATCTCATGGATTTTAACTTATATATTTAAGCAGTTTTCACTCGCTTAGCTTCTTGAATGGTTTCCAGAACACCAGAAGAGCTGATTTAACAAAGGAACTAAGCAGACTGTTTTCGTCCAACGGCAAAAATGCTTCTGATACTTTTCAAATTGTTTCAAAATCTTTATTGTTCTCCAATGTCCTATCCTCTGTACTAGTGAAGCTCTCTGCTGAAGATGGAGTGTTTTCATGCAATTAACCAAGCAACATCCGTCCACTGTAGCGCACTTAATGGCATGTCTTTGTAATAATCCAGGTTGAACAATCAGCACAGCAGATATTTTCTTCTCTACCGAGTGTATGAGATCAACCTAGATTTCAATATGAAGTGGTAAGATAACATCTAGAACTTTTCAGATCTGAAGGGCCCAAATTAAAAGAAAACTAGTGAGCTTTCAGTAAAGGTTACAGGTTTCCTTAGTAAAACTGTGTTTTTAAAAGAATGACAAGAGAGCCTTGGTTGTCTTTTTTTTTTTTTTTTCCTGATTTCCTTGACAAAGGTGAACAAGTGCTTTTCCCTGGTACATCCATCTTTAGGTTCCGATACACAAATATAAAATAGAAATCTCGTAAAACACTGTCGACTAACTCATTACAAGTTCAACGATTTGATCAAATCGAACTTCCCTTGGAAAATTCGGTCATGCTATTTGTTAGAACATTAATGACAGCTTTGAGAAAGAAACTGACCCTTCATAAGCACACAAGTCTGACGGGCAATGCAGAGAAACCACTAGAGGATAGGGTCATTGGGTGCAACCCTAGATAAATTGCTTATTATCTAGCATTTAGTGCAAAATAAAGTAATAGTGTCAAACACTAAATATAAAACAAAAATATGTCAATTAAATAAAACATTAACCAAAGACAGTCACAAGGTCAATGAAACTTCTCATGTCGACTATAGATCAACTAGCTTGCATCTCACATCTTATCACCCTCAGTACCATCATAGTCCCAAGGAAATCTCGTTTGAGTGTTGGGGCACATATTTACACACTGATTATTTATCAGAGAGAGGACGAAACAGAAAGAAATGCCTTAGGAGGTCTGATTTCCTATGTTCAACCAAAGGATGAATAACCAACTGTCAGTCAACCCTATTTTGGCAAGAGGTTGATTCGGAAGTCTCCTGGTCTAGCATTTTATGATTCTGAAGCCTCAGTTTTTTTCTGACTGCAAACACACAAGGGAAAAAAAAAATATGTAGGGCATAGTGATTTGAAGCCATTTGTTACTACTTCGTAATCAAAATAGGCTATGGATTTTTGTTCTGTAAGATTTTTAAAGATAGTGTTAGAATGTTCTATTTTTATAAAGTAGTTTAAATACTCTCCTCTCCAGATATATGAAAATAGAATAAGTGATGGCAAGCTCCTTTTTAGGTATATGATTATAAAACTATTTTTCAGGGTTATAAAGTCTTTCTTTGGTAATTAAATTACACGAAGGATACGGAAATTTCACTTTTGAAATGAAATACACAATTTTAATATATCTGTTCTTTAAATATTTTAAAAAGTATTTTCCAATTTTTAAAGGAAGATTAATAAAAGATTAACCAAGCGACAGTCTCTTATGCTTTTATCAATTCAATTCACCAAACATTTATTGAACACATAATATAGGTCTTGCACCATACAGGAATGTTGAGAAGATTAAAAATAAAAAAAATGAATTAGCTGTGCTTTGCTCACAAGAAGCTTACAGTTTCATAAATGGGAAACACAAATGCCGAGCAATCTACGGTACAGGAGAGATGATGGCAACTGATTGAAAGGAGATTTTTTTTTTTTTTAACAGTGCTTAGGGAATATTAAGTAGATATCGAAATGCATCCTGCTTAGGGTGGCTCAAGAAAGTTTTCATAGACGATGCAACATTTGAGTTAGATACCTCACAGGACTTCAACAGGTGGAAAAGAGCTTTCCAGGGAGTAAAAAGAAGATGAATATGGACAAGTTAGAGATAAAGCGCAGGAAAGATGGAATTGCTTCCAGTCTGATCCAAATTTCAGAGTGTTCTGTATATTTATATACATTTTAAAAAGGATTTGAAGTCCCTAACTCCACTATTGCTTAAATTAATCTGCTTGTCAGTCTATTTATATCTCTTGCAGGGAAAAAGCATTGGCTAACTAATACTCATCAACTCTCAAGATAGTAGAACTGCTGACACATTTGCTCGCAACCAATTAGTAAGCATATTTAATGAATGGTTACCATCCCCCCTGAAGGGCTTAACAGAGTGATAAATGGTCCTTGAGCTTCCTACATTATTTCCAAGACACTTTCTGTAGTTTCTTAAAGAGAAACAAACAAAAAAAAATCTTTTTTCACTGGCCAATGCCCACTAGCAAGGTTCCAAGTTACTCAAGTTTACTAGTCCATGACCAATGCATCATGGAATCTACAGAACTGGAGAAAATCTTAATAGTCATTGGATCAACTCTCCTCTTATGAGAAAGCAAACAGAGGCTCAGAGAGGTTGAGTGACTTACCCAGGGTTACAAATAGGATAGACTCTTGGCTTCCGCTGGCGCTTCTTTTCACCACTGTCACTTTCCTGAGGTACTCTTAATAGCACGGTGGCAACGTTCCTTAGATTCCCCGTAGATCGTTGTTGAACTTTAGCCAAAGAGTGAACCATCTCAGTACGTATCGTTAGTACATTCAATTCTGAATAGATTAGCTCTGATTTTCTGTCTTCCAACGGGAATAATGATCTTTTTAAGCAGCGAAAAGGTTAGGATCTCATGATATGAACGAATTTTTGGTTTAGACAAGAGGTTCTCAATCTCAACTTTACATCAGATTCATTGGGAGAGTTTAAAAGAAATTTGGCACCTCCTGAACTTCCATTTAACTGGTCTGAGGTAAGGCCGTGGCAGGTCTGTTTGTTTGGTTTGTTTTTGGTCATGGAACTATGGCTAGCATAGCACAGGGTAGATACAAAACTTATCATTCAACTTTGCTCAGATCAAATCAAGTCATACATCTACTTTAATGATTTCAACACCTGTGATAGCAATAAATGCATTATTTTCCAAAAGAAGCCAGAAAAAAGATATACTTCAACCCTCAGGGGATCTTCTTTGGTAGTCCCTTGCAGCCTAACCAAATGAGTATGTTGACGGAAGAGAAAGAGTCTCACAGTAATATGAATCACCCTTAAAGGCATGTATAATTTCTTACCCTTTTTCAAACTATGAGGAGAAAAGAAGGGGAATAGTTCTTTTAACCTGTATGATCACAAATACCACATATTCAAGATTTGATACAGAATGTGTCATTTTTAAAAGGGGAATATAATTTGTTTAGATCGGAGCTCTGCATGCTATTTAACCTGCACTAGTCACTAATTCCTAATAATCGATCCGTTTTCTCACATAATGATGTTAGGATTTGAGTTTTTAATTGGCAGTGTTGTTTTCAACGACAGTCACATGAAGACAGTCCTAACCCTCAGCTCTCCTCCCACAGCGTCCCCCATTTACTTCCCTTTAGCCACTTCCCCATTCCTGCAAGTCGTCTTTCACCTCATGTCCATGCCAAAAAATGCTACTTTACTTCCTCCCACCACACGGCTCAACGGCCTCTTAATTAATTCAAACGACCTCCTCATGGTGTAAATATCACATTCTAGTAGCTCCAGTGAAATCTGATTTTCCAGATGATCAAATAATAACCAGCCCTACAGACAAATACCAGAAAACAAAAACAAAAACAAACCAAAACAAAAAACCCAGCTCCTCAAAACAGTCCACAGATATGGGTCAAACTGGAGCCCAGCAGCAAGAGCATGGAGGAGGCAGCAAGGTTCCGGGCAAGTTCACAAACATCAAGATAGGTGGACAACCTTGCTCTCCCTGGCCCCAAGCACAAGGACACCTGCAGAGTCGGCGGTTAGAAATTACAGTTAAATACAAAAATATATATATATTTATATATGTATTTAGGTACACATGTGCATTACAAGGACACATCAGCAATACCTACCATATGCTTAGGAATGGTGGCATTTTCGTAAGGTAGATTTCAGAACGACAGAATTATATTGGGGTAAAATTGTGGATTTTTGCCCATCATTATAAGTGAATCTATACTACATGTTGTAGTGTTGTCACTAGATATTTTTCAAGACAAACAGTACAAAATAGTTTCCCGTCACGGTCGTTTTACTTTGATCTTAAGACAAAATAAAACAACACAAAAATAGAACAAACAAGCAAAACAACCATTAACAAATTGTATGAATTCATTAAGGACTTAATCAAAGAACAAAGCATGATAAAGAACTTCCAAATTAGAATTTTTTCCCTAATACTTGAACTGCTTAAATGTTACTGATTAAGATTTCATGCTCATGTTAAAAAAAAATCCCAAAAGGGATTCTGCATATGTAGAGAATTTTTCTTCTTCTCGAGAGACACTAGCTCAGTCTCAACATCCACTCTGAGTAAGATTCTTTAGTGCAACTATCATACCCATCGTAAGTAAATTCATATCGGTGACTAGTTGGTATTCATATAATTACATAAAGCATATTTTTTCCAATTAGGGAGCCCTTACTCTTAGTACATTTAAAATCTTTCCATAGAAAGAATAAGTACTTATTCATGTAGCAGTATAAAATTCCAAAGGTGGTGATATTTTTGTTGTTGTTGTTTCCAGTTCATCAGACAAAGATATAGGTCATTCAGGGTCCCAATGTCTCCATTTGGGTCACATCAGTATGCCCCTCAAAAATGTTGCTAAATCTTCTGAATAATGCAAATGAAAACCTCTCTTTAAAGAAGAATTTCGCACCTACACTCTTGGCGTAGGATACCATGATCCAGGCAGGGGATTAGACCCACATCTTTTGTAAATTGGGCCTAAAATTGACTCCAGATTTGCAACTCATGAACAGAAAGTCAGTTTTAATATAGATATGCTTTAAAGAGTAAAAATGGCTATTATTCTTAACAAGTTACATATTGGGTATTACTCTTCCAAATGACTCATAAAATATCTTTTTAAGTACTTAAAGTCATGAATATGTTCTACTCTTTTACCTTTGCTTGAATGCAGTTTTTCATTTCCAGGAAAGGATACATTTTCTAACTAACCCCGTTAACCTAATTACTCATAAAGAAATACCAAAAGTGTCCCTGACATCGATACCGTCACAAAGAGATGTATCTATGCACATGCTCAAGAGCATATTCCATTTAGATAATCAAAACTGTAATTTTTATCTAAAAGATTCCTTTCGATCCATGTAATTCCTAGCAGTAAAATTTATCAAAAGCACTTAAAGTTTGCAAACACTAAAACTGCCCTGTCCATACCTTTATTTCTTCATTCATATACTTAAACTCAAAAATAGTAACTCTTAGGCTTACACGAATAAGAGTATTCTGTTTATTTAATGGTCTTTGTTTGATCTTAAATGGGGTTTGTAATGAAAATGCCTTCAATCTGAAGGGAACCTTTTATCCTATTCAGAATAATTATCTTGTAAGATTAAAATCAGTGAATCATACCTAATTAAGATTTATAATTTAGCATCACTCAGGTATATGATCTAAGAGAAAGAGTTTACAATCTTAACTTCAATTTGAAACAGAAAGGGGAGAGAAGTGAATAAAAGGGAAATAAAACAGTTACTTGGGGCATAACAATGCACTATATTGCCACACATTTACCCAGATTCCTGGTTTAATCCTTTTTTAAGGCCAGACATTTATTGTGAAAATATAATATAGTAAAGGATAGGAGTAAGGCGGGAAAAGACAGGTTCCGATTTAAATCACACTACAGATTTTGTAGGTAGGTTACAGAACACAGCACAACATGCATCCTGGCTAACCAACTATCAAAATATGACAAGTTTATAATGCCTTTAATGCAAAAAGAAATTCTAAACTGCATGGTGAATTTATAATTAAATGGGACACTGTTGTAATAGTTATTTTCAAGCCTCCTTTCATTGAAGTACATATCTGCCGAGAGAGCAATGGCTTGCGATTACACAGGACAAAGATTTTTCTTCTTAGAGGGTCTTATATGTAGTACTTCTCTCCACAAAGTCTAACAAAGCATCCAAAATAAGTTCCATTTTTTTTTCTTCCTCAGAAATGTCTTTAAAGCCCCCCACCTGCCCCCCAGTCTTGGATTACAAAAAAAAAAAAAAAAGAATAGTTACTTTTCCGAGGTCTTTGATATTTCCTTTCCTGGCAGAGTCATCTGATGTGAGAAATACCTTTTGAAAATAAATGGTGGAGCTTGAAGTGCACTCAGATCCATTACTTGCTGGACATTCCATCGGATCTCAGTTTTGATTTGAAAAAAAAAGCCGCTTGACTTCACAATTTAGTTTTAGGTATCTCAATATGGAGCTTGATCTCATTGAGAAGCATCTTGGGAAGTGACAATGTAAACGTCCTGTCCACCCCTCCACACAGAGGGCTCAAATCAAAGGAGAAAGCGGTCCTACCTAGTGACTCTATTATTCAAGGAAAAGGGGGTAATTTCATTCCGGGGTCAGAAACCAAGTTCACAATTCGAATATAACACACCACAAGGTTGATGCTACTGCATGGAAGTTACTTTGCATCTTTAACACAGCTGTCACCACGTGTTTATATAGCTACGATGCTACTTCCTAATGTCAAAATATCAATGCTGCTACTGTTATAACAAGGTAATTATTTTTGCATTTGGCCCCTTTTGTCTGAATGGCACTCACTGAGCTGTGCTTTTATTTCTCACTGGTCAGGATTTTCGGTATGTTTTGATAATTTAGGATTCGATGCTAGAAATACTGATTTTACTTGTGCTTGAAACCTAGGTGGGTTAGTGGTGGGACTTGACAACAGAGAAACTCCCAGGCTCTTGCTACAAATCTTCCTACCAAAATCTTCCCACCCAACCATTCTGAGCTTGGGAATAGAAATTTAAGTACGCATCTATACGCAAACAACACCAAAACACAGGGCTCCTTTTAAGAATATTTGCACAAAAGTTTATGGGATAGATATATGGAGCACATATCAGGCAAGGGGCAACATGAGATAAAGGCAACTATTTCTGTCACCAACTCAGATATAGAAAGACCAGAAGATACCCAATGGTCCATTTACCACTGATTCTCTTACTAAGTAATCATCAGTGCTTCTTTAGGTAGAGGCACATGGAATAATTGTGGGATAGTCAGTGTCTAAGTAGCAAACCCAGTGATTTCCAGAAAGCAGGCCCTCAATGAAAGTTCGTGGGCTGTAAAGGCAGGGCTGGCTTCATTGCCCTGCAACCTGTGTAGGCTCACGGGGTCCCACACAGAAGGGCCCCGCACTTGGTATAATACTCTGCTGCTTCTGTCTCACATGTTTAACAGGTTTTGAACAAGGCCCCCCACGTCGTATTTTTGTACCAAGCCCCAGAAATTATGTAGCCAGCCCTAGGTGAAGGTGACAATGCATGTTGATGGTAAAGATACATCAAAAGAATAGCAAAAAGTTTACAATTACATCTGGAAACCCATGGCTTCACATTACACTACTTTTAAATTTGTATTTTGAATGTTACTGTTTCCACGAATGATACCTCCTTATGAGCCAAAGCATGAAAGTGGAGGTCATTTATTCTCAGATGAGTTTATGGTCATATGAATATGGCACTTAATCAATTGTCAGTGGCTTAAAAAGCATCCAATTGACATACGGCAAACATTACTTGAATCTGGGGAGAAAGAGAGAGATTTTTTTTCTTTTCTTTTTTGGCGGGTGAAGAAAATGGAGTTTCTGTTCTCTTGTCAGCAATATATCAGCCAGTGCCATGGAGTAAATCCATACATTACCAGCAGAAGTCAAAGCTCGTAAGAAAGGAACTAAGTAAAGGTGTTTTCGATATGAAGAAAACATTTTCTAGGTATTTCACATTCTGCATTCTGCACTAAGAAAATATTCTTTGTAAGCTATATACCATCACTAATAACTTTTAATACCCCAAGCTACTCTTGACTGAAAATGAGAACAAAATTCCAATAAGCAGCAAATTTCCCAATATCATACAAAAATACTTTCTAACAAAGATTGCTCAACCTAAAAATATAAATACGTAAGCTGGGTTGCAGGGTGAAAACACTTTAACCTTGGGCCTCCATAGAATAAACCACGCATGCATACTACTCTCAACACGTATCAGTTTCGAAAATGATAGGAAGAGTTAACACTATAAATGCTTTGTGAAAGTCACAGTGGCCCAAATATAAGCAAACATACCCATTTGTACACATATTTAACATAAATACATCTTAACTGAAATTCTCCTTTGAACGTACTGCTTCCAATATACCCTGAAACAACAGCCTACCATATGCAATGTTAAGCAAAGTGTCAATATTCAAGTAAGAAGACAACAAACAGATTTGTTGCATAAAATATGTAAATATTATTAACAGAAAGTGCCATACGATAGCTCATGTTTGGATGGTTTCTGATCACCTAGCTTTTCTGCCGCCTCAGTCTCTTAGCCAAGACCCTCATCAACAGGTATGGTACGCATGTGCTGTGCTGAGACAGGGCTCCGGAGCAGGCATCTGTGGTGCTGCCCTAAGGAGACAGCAGACCCACCTGCTTTGATTTGCCTCAAACTTAGCAGGACAATTTATTTTTACCATATTCTTGCCTACTTCTTATTTCCGCTATCTGCATTTCTTGCAGCAAGCATCTTTCAAGTAAAATTGCCATTTGAATGATAACGTCAAAAATACCAAAAGATCAGTAATCAGCAATCACGTCAAAGCAGCGATGCTTGAAATTTCTACCGTAAGTAAAAAAGCTAATGATAAAAATTCAAGGTGAGGAAAAAAAAGGAGGAAAATTATAAAATCTAACCATGAAAAGCACTTGCCAAAGAGGCATTTATTTTGTTTTTCAAAAAAAAAAAAGTTTCATTTTTCATAGGGATAAAAATTTAGCTATATGTGTGTGAGAGAGAGAGAGAAAGAGAAAGAGAGAAAGAGAAAGAGACACAGAGAAAGAGCTAATTGAAGACAGAATAATTTTTGGACTTGCAGTCTTCCAAGTAGTACCCCTAAATAATTTCTAAGTTGAACTGATTTTAATGGAACATTAGCCCTGAAATACCCCCAAAGAAACAGACGATTAAATTAAGGTTTTTTGAACTGAAGGAAAAAAAAAATTGCCTTGCTTCCTATGCCATTTGTTTATTCTGGCTTATCAATGACTCAAGATAAAAAAGCAGATATGCTGATTAATCAAGTCTTATCGATCAGTAACATAAGTCAATATTTCATACAAATGTCTATAGAACAATTTCTCCCAATCAAAAATTTATAAATCAATTTAAATTCCTGATAATTACATTTATTTGCTCTACAACAATAAATGTGGTACTTTATAAAAGTAGTATAAGATATTTGTACTCGAGAACATATTGATCAAAGGCAAAACAGCAAACATTTCTATTAACCAAGGTTCTGAGAACAAACTGTAAAATACAAAACATAAAAGCCTGCAATTGTTTCAAATATACCTAGCAATTCTGCTGATTTCAGACCATTAAAACTGATTACTTAATTAGGCAATCATTCAAGGCATCTAAACACTCACAGACAAAAATAGGGAGTCATTAGCATAGCCGTCTTCACCTTGAGATGAAAATTCCAAAAAATGTTGCAGGCCCGTAAACTTTCAGGATCTGTCCCCATGCATAAAACTGAACACAATACTAAAATCCAAAAGCTAACCACCAAATCTCAGGGAAAAAAAGAATTTGCCTGTAATGAAAACACTTATATGTCTTTTCAGGTGGCAAATACTTTAAACTGTCTTAGAAATGTCAAGTTATAATACAGATAGTCTCTACCAAATCCTGGAGGCACTACTTTCCTCCCCTCTGGTCATACTCTTATACTATCTATAAGGAATTAATAAAATATCTGCTCTCTTGTATGTATATCAGAAGTAACTGCCTACAAAAAGGTTTTCAAATTTCCTGCCTGACATGAATAAAAACAACAAAGAGGTTTTCTATTTATAGGGGGAAAAAAAACCAAAAACCAGTTACTGGGCCCTCAGTCACTGGAGTCTTCAACCAAAGGAAAAAAAAAAAAAAATCTCTGTTTTCACTCAGAAGGTACCAGAGATGATTTTAAGAATATCACTGATTCTGTACAGTCAGGAGAAAGAAAAATATTCTGTTTTCAAAAAAAGAAAAAAAAAAGCGTTCCTGAAACAATTCCAAAGAGACTCTATAAACTATCTTTTTAGGAGAAGAGAAAAAGCAAGTCAACTCACAAACACAGCTTCCAAACAGAAGTCTTACCCTCTTCCAGGAAAACAACAATGAGACTTTATTACCCTGCTATGATTCTTTCATTTTGGACATGATTAATTAGCAAGTATTACACTTCCCCAAACTCCCACCACACTCTTCGAGGTCTCTGAGCCTAGTTGTTGATAGATCCAAATGAAAAACCAAGTGGCCCACAGCAGTGTAAGACAAGTATCCAAAAACTATTTCAAGGAAGGAAAACTTCTCTCCTATCTTTGCCTCCCACAATGAAGCAGGCTGCGTTTAACTGCTTTCACAAAAAAAAAATAATAATAATAATAAAATAATAATAATAATAATAAAATAAAAAAATAAATAAAAATTTAATTGGTCATTTTCTTAACAGTACCTTTCAAAATCTGAATAATGCATGCACCATATTCAGTACTCAAGAATACATGGCCTGGTTGATGTGTTACCTACCTCTATTTTTAGGCTGAAATTCCAAAAGACTTGAGTGAGTCCATGCAGTTTACACTGATAACCACCAACATGCACAACTAATAAACAATAAAGATGATGTGAGCAAGCACGTTTTGGGAAATGGTTTTTATAGAAAAAAAAAATCTTTCTTTCCCAAAGAAAAGCGGGTATGTCACCCATATAATGATGATAGGAAACAGCAATAAAGGACGAAAAGAGAAGATGAAAGGAAGAGGGCAAGTCTAAAATTTGAATGAATGACAACTCCGATTCTCTGCATATTGTTGCAAAACCCCCTCTCCGAATAATTTTCCCTTTAAAACAATCTGTTTTCAAACCGTCCCTGTGGACCAAGAAGCCAGCTATAAACATGTAACAACTATCAGTTTATGAAGGCTAGGCTTTCCCCTTCAACCTTTCAACTCTCATGTCCAAAGAAACTTCACACATAGTACAGTACTAACAAACAGATCTTGTTGGTTCCAGGAATCTTTTTTTTTTTTTTTTATAAATCTATTCTGGTCATAATATCCTTGCTTTTTTTGCAGTTGTATTAAATTTAGGATCAAAAACATCAAAGCAGCTTCCACCTCGGACCTAACTTTTAGAGAATCAACGTGACAAGGCAGTCCCTGATAGATGTTTCTCTTGATAAACGACTTGTTCAAAAGAGACATTGTAGCTTTCATTTCCTGACCACAACACACTTTTAATTTGCAACAGCAGAGCTGGCAAAGTGTGAGCACTTGCCCCTTCCCAGCCTTTTAGGTTTGGAGCTCTGGTTCCTTTAGGCCACACACTGGAGACCAACAAAATCCAAAAATAATCAGAGTAACAGAATTACAAAATAGGAACCACTAATGCACTTTATACATACACACAAGGATCTACTTTATAGGCAGACACAGATAGAGAGATATAAACTTTTCCTCCTCAGAATTCTGGTATGTGATAAGGCTCCTGCACGACCATCATTTGCACAGCGAGCATTTAAACGCAGAGAAATAAATGATGTGACTATTATTTAATAGTAAGCAGGGACAGGGGAGGGGGGCAATTTACACACTTAAATCTGCTGTTAAATGTCGTGAATTACATGATTGCCTACCCCAACGTGTTTTTTACATATTACTGCAATGATTATTATTACTACTACCCAGAAATCACCTTTAAGTATCAATACGGTGAACAGTCAAACCATCCAATTTCTGCTTTCAGCACATTGTCCGAGCTCCGATTTAAAATTTATAAATGTAATATCCTCCTCATCACAGGCAGCAGCCCAATCTGCTCTGAATATATATTACAGCTTTAACATCACAGAGGGAAATCGCCCATCTGGCAATCCCATTCGCTCCAACAGCTCCGGGGGAAAAAAAGCTGTGCTCTCTCCTCCTTAAAACATTTCTCAGGGCAAATTATGTGCATCTAAAATAAACAGTCTTCTTATTGATCGCTTCAAAGTCAACAAGTTCCAAATGCAAAATTCAAATCCTTTCTATAGTGTGAGAGCAGTGTGTGTTTAGCTCAATAGTCACCAGAGTCCAACCAGAAGTGCATGTCGCGCAACGGTCTTGCAGTGCCTTTCCTTGCATTCACATTTGTGTTATGAGAGAGCAGTAACCACGGCCACATTATAGACCCCTGGCAGCTTAGCCCCACTGCTATTTCTTTCTTTCATATTCTCCCTTTCCTTCTCTGTCTTTGCAGGGTGAATGCATGGTGGTGGGATAAATGTAACCAAAAAAAAAAAAAAAAAAGAAAGAAAAAAAAAGAAAAAGAAAACACACACACACAAACAACAACAAAAACCAACCCAGTGTAAAGTGGACATATCCTGTGCCTGTGCAAAATACTTTTAACATCTTTCTGCTGTTGTTGTTCTCTATTCGTCTTAATTGAATATCACAAAGTGTACCCACAGCACAGTCACAAGAGCTATTGAAAACCCCCTCTCACTCCATTTATCTGACCTTTCTTTCTTTTTTTGTCTTTTCTTTCTTTCTTTCTTTCTTTTTTTTGTGAAGAAAGAGGAAAGAGCGATTTCAAACAAAGTCAATTTCAGTGCTTGATTATTTAATTCTGTCACAGGTTAAAAGTAAAAAGCGCTGACAGGCAGACAAGTGAATGGCAAGGAAAAAGAAACTAATACTGTTTCAGGCATTAAGGACTTAAAGCAATCAAAAAATACATACTTTTTATTTTTATGTAAAAGATACCCCTTCACTCACTCACCCAAAAAAACCACACTCAGAAGAACTGATTACTCCACAAAGTGTAATCATCCAGAGAGCAGATAGTCAAATTGCATTAATAGGTTGAGAAAAAAAATTTTTCATCCAGCTCTGTGTGTGTGTGTGTATATATATACATATATATATATATATACATACATACATACATATATACTTTCATTAGTAAGCACTCTTTCCCCACACTCCAGCCCTCTCCCCTCTCCACCCAGCCTCCTCCCCCCAAAAAAACCCACACTGAGTTTAACTAATTTACATACCATTTGACTTCAGCGGTTATATAGTGTATTACTAGTAACACGTAACTTTGAGATTACTGCTAAAACCGGTAAAAGTGGACTCCAGTAATCTATTAATCAAAACTGATATATAAACAAGTGATAGCAAAAGCAAACAAGCATTTTGACAGATTAAAATATGCATATATATATATTATATATTAGAGGAATTATACATGATAAGCATCTGCTTCCCAAGGAGCGTCTTCAACGGTTTTTATCATGCTATTTAATTTGTCTTTCCTATTTAGATGCAAAGGAAGTAAATTCCAAAACTGACGTACCATAAACACTGGTGCTACTGATCATTTCTTGCTGGCAGCACAAAAAGCTGAATTGGATTTCTCACAAGCAGGAATTCCAAAGGTTGCTTTTCATTAAAGCCACTTTTCCTCTCAGCTATCAAATGTCACTGCCTTGAAACGTGGGCCCTTTCGTCAGGTATTCATTTAACCTACATGCATATAATTAAGGGGGAAAGCAACATCAACAAAAAGGGGATCTCAGATCACAGGAGAAGAAAGAAAGGAAAAAAAGCACATGACCAGGAATGCAAGTCCATGTCAATTTCACTCACTCCCATTGAAACTAACAAGAGCTCCGGGGAGGACGGTAATAGGATCAGTGGATTGTATATACCATTAAATTATACATCTTTCTCTCCCGTTCCTTGCCAACAATACGCCCACCACGCTGTACCCCCTCCAAGATGATGTGCTTACATTTTTCTGCAACCGATCTTCTGACATTCTCACGTTCCCCCAGCCACGAGACTGTAATTTAACCTCAACTTTTTGTGTGAGCAAGATTCTTATTTACACTTCTTATTTACTTAGAAGTTAGTTCCCGAAGAAAGTCTAGCCCCACCCTATGGCTCCGCTTTCTTATTTTTTTTTTTTTATTTTTGAAGTAAAAAGATAGTAATAAGTAAGCCCAATATAGCGGAAAACGAGATTCTTGCTATCGCGAACTCTTAATCCAATACTATTGTTACAATGATTAAGCAGCAAAAATATGCATTATAATGTTTCAGGGCTACTTTGTACAGAGAAATTAGACAGCAGGTTGGCGTACAGAATAGAAGCGAGTGCAAATCAAATTTAATGCTTACGGCACAACTCGGAGATCTCTTTTTATTAGGGGTCTTGCATGTATTTATATTCTTAAAAAATAAAACAAACAAAAACAAAAACAAAATTTAAGCCGATGGTGGAAAACTACGAAGCTCCTCTTACCTGAACGCGCGGAGCAAAAACCCGATAGGTTAGCGTAGCATCGATCCGATGTGTTTGCTGATGAATGGAGGCTAGGGTTAAGTGAAGGTGCCTATGATTTGAAATCATTCCAAGTTTTTGAAGGGAAGACGGACTGCAGCCTCTGCCATGTTGGAATTTCAAACCCAAAACAGCTGCTTGGAAGGAGCCAGCATGCCAGAGGCTGGGCGCAGGCGCAGAGCGCCGCCGAGCCAAATTCAAATCACTTTCACACTAAGAGCCAAAGATCAGTTTTCAAAGGAGAGAGGGAGAAAGAGACGGAGGCTGCCGAGAGGGAGAGAAGACGGGAGGCAGTGGCGAGAGGCGGGCAGTGGAGAGAGACGGGCAGCGGGAGGACCGGGAGGGAGAGGGAGAGGCGCACGGAGCCCGCGGAGCTGGAGGGGGAGAAAGGGAGGCGGGAGGCGAGCGGGCGAGCGAGCGAGAGACGCGCCAGAGATTCATGGGCAGGGAGGGCTCAATGGCCGCGCCGCGCTGGCCGGCCAGCCGCTCGGGTCATGTTACACGGCCGGGGCCGCGGCGGCCGCCCAGCCTCGCCGACGCGCTCACGCGGCCCGGAGGGGGCCCCGAGGTCATGATTACGCGCGCGGGGACCCGGAGCTCTCCCTGCCCGCAGACCCGGGCGGCCCAAGCTGGGGAAAGGGGAGCGGTGCCCGGGGGTGGGGGTGGGGGGGGGGGTGGCAGGCGGGGGCGGGGGAAAGGGGCCTTTCTTTCCCACGCGTGACCGGCCGGCCCTTGCGCGCCCCAGCCAGCCTGGGAGGGCCCGGGACCCGGCTGCGCGGCTCTGGCGCCCGCGGGCCCCTCCCTGCCCGCTCCCGGCCCTCCCGACAGCTGCGGCGGGTCCACCCTTCCCCACCCGGCCGCGACTCCGCGCGCAGGACAAGATCTGGCCCGGGGAGCCGGGACCTCACCCGCACTCTCCCCTGGGCCGCCAACACCAGCCAGAAAATGACTTCATCTGCCAAGAAGAGGCAACTTCGGGGGGGAAATCCGAATTAAGCCAGTTCCCCTCCCCCGCCTCCTTGTGAATAAATAAAATCCTAAGTGTCTAGGTGTGCGGTCCACTCTGGCGCTCCCTGGCTCCCCTCCCTACCTCCCCCAGGCGGCTCGGGCAGGGGAAGGCAGCGCCTGGGGGCCCCCGGTGCGGGCGGCTGGTGCGCCAGCATAGACGTTAGCCTCCTGCTTTCCCAACCCCCTTCTAGGGAGCAAGCTGGGGACCCAGGAGTGGGAAGAGAGTAGGGGCTTTGTGGTGCTGGGAGCTGAGGAAGAATGAAATGTGCAGTTGAGTGTGTTGCTCGCATCCCAGGGAGCAATGCAGTGCTGATTGTCTGTTGCTGAGATAGCCTTTTGTTCGGAACATAAGGTTTAAGAAACACACACACGTTTTCTGGGGTCTCTTGTTAGATGTAAATGTGCTGCATCCAGACGCTTACTATGCAGTGTAAGCTCAGTTGGTTTACTAATCACCCCGCCCCACCCCCAAACAACCAGGATCATTTGAATGGGAACCTCATTCAGACTTCTAGGCTGCGAGTATTGCCTTCAACCTATTTCATTCTAGACTAGCCAACCATCCAACTGAGATAATAAAGCAAACAATAACATTTGATCATGATGTCTACGAGATAATGTGCCCGGCAAAGTTCTTTAGGAATTGTAATGAGAAAGTGAGTGAGTGAGGTAATAATTTCTCATCGTTTTCATTAAATATGACTTTAATAGATAAATGGCAAGTTTATGCTTTGGCCTGGTGGACATCCAGTCCGCTCCATTTCGAGTAAGCTAAGAATGAAAGAGGCAAATTACATATTCGACCAGGAACCCATGAGGCTGAAAATGTTACCTTTGAAGGCAGGTTGGAAACGAAAACATACTTGTTTAGGACTGACCCTCCTCATAACCGGTGTTCACATTTCCCCCTGCTTCTCTGCTACAGTTTTAATAGACTAAGTAGCAGCTCTCCAGATGATGAAATGCAGCCTTTAAAAGATACCACACTTATACTTTGAAATTAATTTCATTCTCCTTTTGTGATTTTCTTACCTGTGAATGGAGAGCCATTGAATGGATGCATTTAGCTAACACAATGAGAAAGAAAAATTATTTTAGTTAAATCTAGGCAGATGACAGAATCTAAAAGACAAAAAGAAGTGATTCAAGATCTTACCAAATATTTCTAAAGAATGAGATTTCTATTTGGAATGGGTTTGACCTTTCTGTGCATTTTTTTTAAACCGGGTTTCAAAATAAAACAGAAGAACTTATTCTGATGTAACAGAGAACACTGAAGCCCCTTTAGTTATATTTTACAAGATAGCTTTGAAAACGATATTAGGAAAAGTTGCCCATTGGATTTCACCACAAAGAAATAAGTGTAGAAAAATAGCTATGGGTCACTGTTGGATTGAGTACAGATGAATTAAAAAATAACAACTGTGAAGAACTTAAAATTCCAGTTATTGCCCATTTGGAGAATGACGAGAAGTCGGCTGGACCCAGAGCAGATGCTCTGTGCAATTCAAGCAAAACTGCTCAGTCCCTATTTGTAAAAAAAAAAAAAAAAAAAAAAAAAAAAAAAGTCCCAAGCTCATCAGCCTTTAACACTAAATTCCTTGTCCTGGATTTACAGTCCCTTACCTAAACTGAAATACCAAATAAAGAATATATGCTGCAATATCCACTGAGTAAAAAAAAAAATCATGATCAAGTTAAAGCAAATCATTTTCAATATCTGAAAAACAGAATAAGCCCTGCTTTTAAAAAGGGGCAAGAGAAAGTGTGGTTGGCAGTTTATTCATCGATAAGTACTACTTTTTTCAATGCCTTTGTATATTCATTTGAAATACAGATTATAAAATTCATCATTCAACATACAAATGAATATAATTAACTTTGGAAGCAAAGAAAAGGAAACTATTCAAAAGAGCAGTGCATGTATTTACACAGCATTTCAAAATTGTCCAAAAGTACATATACTCTGGGGAAAAAATATTTACGTAATAGAATATACATTATGGGATTTGCATGACTAATAAGATTCACAATGGAGTTTGTCACTGTACTGTTTCTAGCTTTTTTTTTTTTTAAGATATGGATAAAGCTTTTCTCCAGTTACTTTGTTTTTTTTTTTTTTTTTGCAAAGGAAGATGAAACTTGACTTTGTTTTTCAAAACGATGCATTCTTTGTAAACCTAGCACAATGTTTATGGGTTTTGTTGTTGGAAAATGATCTTTAATGACGTGGTATGATGAACATTTTAATGGTCACCATATTTTATCCACATTTATTTTTAAAATTTTTCTTCAAAAGAAATGTTTCTGGTTGTAACTGATATCCATCTCTACAATGTACTTTATGAAGCTTTTCTTGTGACAACATGAGAAATAAGAAATTGAGTGTCTGAAGAAAGTGGATTGGCTAGTCAAGAAAATCGTTAACTCCGTGAAAAGCCTTTGGGACCAACTTTTTTTTTCCCACTGCATTAAGCCCATTGCTTATTTCTTTTTTCATTTTAATTTCTTTTTAATGTAGAGAGAACACATATAATGAATTTCTAATAGACAGTGTATACTGACTTGAGCTTTTTAAGTAAGCCAAAGAAAAATAAGCATCACTATTTTTTTCCCTTCAAAAGTGTGTGTGTGTGTGTGTGTGTGTGTGTGTGTGTGCGCGTGCGCGCCCGCGCATGTGCGTGTTCCTCTTAAGCTAATTCAGGGAGGAAAGATTCTTCTAGTTTTCCATTCTTATTCTCAATACACAATAAGCAACAACAATCACAGTGGAGGGTAAGAAAATAAGCAAGGTGATATTGAATACAATTCTGCAGATGACCATACTCTGGCGTGCCTGGACTGAGGATAATTTGACCCAGGTTAGTCGCAGAGATGTGTACCTATGTGACAGAAGAAAAAAAGAGAAGGAAAATATGAGGGTAGACAGAGCATAGCAAAGATAAGAAGATGAGGGTGACAAGATGTTTTAAAGACAAAAACAAGTTTGGGTGACTATAATGTTGCGTTTTTCGTGAAATGCTAAACACAATTCAATTTAATTTATACATTCTGCTTGTTAGCTTCAAATTCAATTATTAACTATTTTAACAAAACATTAAACAACTAATATCTTCTTCCAAACGATCCTGTTTCCAAAACATTCCATGACTTACTAGCTGTTTATCAGACCTGCACATTGTTTTTCCTATCGCTCACAAAATCTAAAGTAGATCTTATCATAATGCAAATTACTGCTATAATAAATTTTTATGCTTGCATAAAATTGCAGTTTATTTAAGGATCTTCATTTGTGCTTCAGTTCGACTAAGAATACTAAAACATCCTTATGGCCCTTCCTACCCCCCAAAAAACTAGTGACGACCTTGACCTCATTTTAGTAAAATTGCTCAATTTATTAGATTTACACTTGAATACAGGTAGAGTGGCCCATATATCTCCTTGGTGGCCTAACCCTGCAAGAAAAGAGACAACAGGAAAATCCTGTGAGGGAGTCACATGAGATGTTTTCTTGGTTATACAAAAGTGTTTTCTTCTAATCACTTGAGGATTACACATTTTCATTCACTATTTTTTAGTGTTTATTTATTTTTGAGAGAGAGATAGACAGAATCAAGCAGGGGAGGGGCAGAGAGAGGGAGACACACAATCCAAAGCAGGCTCCAGGCTCCGAGCTGTCAGCAAAGAGCCCGGCACTGATGCAGGGCTCAAACCCACGCGCGAACCGTGACATCACGACCTGAGTCAAAGTTAGACGCTTAAGCGAGCCACCCAGGCACCCCATCATTCACTCTTAGAATGGTGGTAGTGTTCATTATTTGTTGCACCCTCTGCCTGACTCTGTATGATTCTCAAGTTCATTTAGAAAGTACATATAGGGGGCGCCTGGGTGGCTCAGTCGGTTATGCATCCAACTCTTGGTTGCAGCTCAGGTCATGATCTCAAGGGTTCGTGTTCTCTGCACTGACAGTGCGCAGCCTGCTTGGGATTCTTTCTCTCTTCCACTCTCTCTGCCTCTCTCTCTCTGTCTCTCTCTCTCTCTCTCAAAATAAATAAAACCAGAAAGTACATATAGTTCTGAACACGTACTGTGGTTAAAAGTATTGTACTAAAAATTGCAGAAAATTTAAAGAAAACTGACATTAACGTTTCATGGATAAAGTCAGATAAATATAGTTCAAAGTGAATAAGTGACTCATAAAAGGGTCTGTCTAGAAGATACGGGTTCTCTGATGAGGGAGAGGACCACTTTCCTGGCCTCTGTAGTCTCAGTCTTTAAGCTTCAGTACAACAAACTGCTTGTAGTCTGCACTCTGCGTTTGTCGTGTTGTCTGTTCCCTCTGTGCCTTGCTTTCCATTGTTCACTCCGGTTTCCCTCCTCTTCTGTGGGGAACTTACCTCTCCTCTAAGAAGGCTTCCTAACCTTTGAGAGAGGGGCAGGGGCTGGGGGCGTCACTTCAGCAGCTTTTCCCTGGGTCCTCCTCAGACTCCATCTCTCTCTCTCTCTCTCTCTCTCTCTCTCTCTCTCTCTCTCTCCCTTAAGGTCTTATGTAAAGTATCTTTCTGTTTGACCTCTCTGTTAGATTGTAAAGCTCCCTGAAGGCAGGCAGTCATTGTAACTTCCAGCTTTGGTTTTGTTTCTTTGTGTCCCTGCCCCCACCACGGTGCTCGAAATGGTGACAATCCTGAATAAATGTTTATTGAAGAAATTAATGAGTTGAGGGGTAGAGGAAGTAGGTACGCCCAAAGGCAGGCGGTGATGAAAGAAATCATGAGAGCCTTTGCAAAAGAAAACAGCATTTAATCTAGTTGGGTGGAACCTTTGCTCTACACAGGCACAGAAGGGGAAATGGGGAAAAAATGAGAATTGGGGAGACATTGTGGAGAAACTTCATTCGGTCCCTGGGTGAGAGGTTTGCATTTCAGTAGGTAGGCAACAGGGAGCTCTGGAAGGTTTTTAAGCAAGAGATTTATGTGGTCCGAGACCTGCTTTACGCAGATACAGCTAATAGAACTGGAAACGGGGAGCCCAGCTGGGGAGTGATTGCAATGGTCTATCATTTTCTGGTCCCTCAAACTGTCAATCCTTCTTGTAGGGTTTGGTGATATGCTTCCTTGCCTTTTTTATAGATGGGTTATTTGTATTGATTGCTCAATACAGCACGTTCATTTTGTAATATTACAAAATGTCAGTGTGTTTAAAGGCATTCATTTAATGTCAAAGATATAAAAAGGGACAATACATTGGAATCGAGTGGGTTTTTTTTTTTCCCCCTCCGTCTGAACATGGTCTTTCTACAGTCTCTCTTCTCATTATGTGGCCTCCCTCCTCCCCCCACCACTGCCACTTTACAATTAGTTCCACTCAGGCTGTGCTTTTAGCTTAGCAGGTATTTCATTTTCGAGAGAAGTAATGCCTGAAGATAAGAAAAGTTCCTCCCTGGAGTATGTTTGAGCAAGCAAAATAAGCAAAGTGAGTTTGGTTTTTATATACTGCATAAAAATATAGACGCACGTTTTCTTCATTTAAAGTATATTAAAGTTTCCTAAACAGGATTTTTAATTCATTTAAAACAGCATTAGGTTAGGTGGGCTGTTGGTGCTTTGAATTAATGTGCAAGCTGTTAATCTCCATAGACCTGGATTTAAAATTAGACAAAGCAATAATTAGTTTGGCACCATCATTTCACTACCCAGAGGGTAATAATGTAGGTCATAAAATACTACAGCCTGGCACAAGTTTTTTTGTACAAAACAAGGATCCAGTATTAGGTGGTGTGAAAAAAAAAAAAAAAAGATTGTCACCGGGAAGTACAATGGCTCAGCTTTTGATGTATGTCCCCCTATTCCTAAAGAGACCTAAATTCAGAAATTCTTATCAGGTTTTCCCGTTTAAGGTGAGTCTTTCCCTTCTAAGTGCTACAAAGGAATCTTCATAGCTTCTCCTCTCAGTAGCTGGTGGGATTTTTTTTTTCTTGTAATATTTTTCTGCACAGTATTTGTGTTTGAGTTACAGAATTAAGATTTTTAATTTGTACGGTGTTTTTCTTTTGCCAGAGTTGTTTTCCCCACCAGTTTGCCAGTTTGTTAAATTATAAAATTGGTACACTGTAAACATTTTTAAAAATATAAAAGTGTTACACTCAGGGAAGTGCTTGCCATACATAACTTGATTTGTTTTCATGGCAAATGACTACTGGCAATATCAATAATTCAAGAACAGAAACAATGAAAATACAGAGGAATTGCATTTGGATACTTCTTCCTGTCAATCATCTTTGCCATATTCCTATTTGAACACACTGAAAATGAGGAAGACATCAGATCTACCCTTAAGTATGAGTAATAGTTTTCTATTTCCTTATACCGTTCACCCCAACTGAGCTTTTAAAGCGCAGGTATCTTGGGTGTCTCTGCGTAGCTTAATATTTCAAGCTATGGAAATAATGTTTTAATATTGCATTGAAAATATATTTCATGCAATATACATGTACAGACTTTCTATTTTACATAAAGCAATATGCAAGCACCTGTGTGTATCTATAGAGAGTATTCAATGTATCAGATGAGTACATTCACAAATCATTTAAGTTGAGCTTTTCAAGTGATGTGAGCTACTGATACAAACTTGCTAATGATAATTATAGAACTGATGCTGATTTAGTCATTTCAAAAAAGCCACGGAGGCATAATTAGTGTCTGAATGGCCTCAATATTGCATTATTAGGAGGCTAGGGTGAAACTTGAAATGAGAACATCAAGGCTGATAACAGAAAAGAAAACATGAAATACATACATAATTCATTCTGAGATATTATAAAGGTTTATAACCAGAAACAATAATTTGCAGAAAGCATCTCATGTACTGGAGCCAACTGCAATCATTTGGTCAACCTGTTAAAGATCAAATAGTATATTCTTAGCTATTCTCAGTGGTGTCTTTGTAATAAAGTAGCAGCAAACAGACACTGTTTGCTTCTGGTCACTTTTAAAGAATGTTCAGTTTATCAGTAGGGACTTTAATCTCAACCTTAATAGAGTACAAAAGCCGCCTTGTTCCTGTGCTTCTCTCCTCAAGGCCACAAGCCATGTGCATTTTTTAAATTCAAAAGAAGAAAAATAAAATTCTTTTCCTGAGAACCCTAAATACTGTGGGTTTTCCCCCCAGATAGTAATTTTCATCCACCTTTCCTTTTTTCATACTTTTCTTCTCCTTCGTGTGTGTGTGTGTGTGTGTGTGTGTGCGTGTGTGTGTGCGTGTGTGTGTGTGAGTTGATACATAAATGCTCCACCATACTTTATAGTCATCACGGGAGTGAAGACATACAGAATATCTATGAAGTATCCCCTGCATTGGACGCCTGCCAGGCCAGCCATTATCAAGTGACCTGGTGTGCTGGTTGACTAGAGCATTCTAACTCAAAAGCCCTCCTTTTTTGGTACTCTCTCCTGTTAGGGGGCAACAGATGTGAAGAATGACTCCCAAAACATGTAAAATGGAGAAATAGTCTGCAATCTTAGTCACTCTTTCTCATTAGCATAGGTACACAGATAATCAGACAAAGCCATCTCTAAATAGAATGCGTCTGCTATCTCAAATGCTTCTTACCAATGTGGTGGCCATTGTTGTTATTATCAGTTTCCAAAATCGGGTTGTACTGCGTAGGAGAAATCTGGGCTGTAGTTGACTAGTTATCATTGATAAGCATAGCTATTATCTTTCATTTTCCAATGAGGTCTGATACCCATGAAACAATCAGATTTGCAACTATCTGGGTGAAGAGAGGGTGAAGAGAACCATAAGCAAGCCAGGATATGAGTTCTGGAAGAGAGGAATGAATGAGCTCTTAGGAGGACATAGGATTGTTATGTGGGTCAAATATGGTTTAGGAGGCTGGACTATCTTCTGGTCAAGTATTGGAGCCAATTAGCTTAATAAACAACAATCAAGTTAATTTATTGACTCTAGTCTTCCGACCCTCCCACAGTAACTGGCAAACACTGAATGTTTACTATGTCATTGGTAAATTCAGTCATTGACTTGCAGTCCAAGCGTGAGACAGCTGGCAATACCAGAAATCTGTTTTTGGGTTCTTATTTTAAATGCTTCCTACTCACTAATGTCAAGAAGTTACAGAGCTTTTCTATCCCACCATTTCCATACTGATGAATGGAGTAGCCAAATTCATGACTTTCAGCAAGAATGCTTTTGGCTCCTAACAAAAGAAGGAGCAATCCACAGCAGCTTATGTGCTAATGAATTTATTATCTCCCATTAGAAATTTGTGAGTAGGGCAGTTCTCAGTTTCTGCTCTACTATCTTGAACATGTTGGTGACATTTCCTCCACATTATATGTGCAACAGTTTCAGATATCACTAGAGACAAGACTACGTGCCACGGACGAGGAGGAGTGTTGTTTTCCATATCTCCTCATTTCTAAGGGAAACCCTTTCCCAGAAGCCATCAGGGGATTTACTCTTACCATTATTGGGTCACATTTCTGTGTTTAAACCATGATGAGCAGGGGAGTGAGATGCTGGGAGTGGCTGAGATGAATCATAACCAGTACCTATTCCGAGAAAGTGGTCACCTATTGATATGCACACAAATACATTTGAAGTCCTCTCATCAAGAAAGAAGGAGCAGAGCTGTGGCCGCAGAGTTTATAAAATGGTTGTATAGGGCCACCATTCTGTGTAATGCCCCAAATCCCATTGTTACCCCAGTTGCTGTTAATGGTGCTCCCCTCACCCCCCCACCACCCCCGGGTTGTTACACGACAGAATGAAAGTGTTTGCACATTACAACCCGTATATGAACAACAAATAGACCCTCTTTTACTTCCTGTACTTTCTAGCCCAGCTGTATGGGTAGGAATCAGTTTCTTACGATCTAATTTATATCCTTATTTTTAGAACCGACTTTTCCTAAGTTTCAAAGGCTCATAGCACAGGTATGAGGCCATCATTTCAGAAGTGATCAGGAGTCTGGGATGTGGGAACTCCTATTCTGAACATTAATTAAAACATTTAAATGCTTTCCAATTTAAGCAGGTAATAGAGATGGTGATTGGTCAAATATAATAGTAAAATTAATGAAATACCAACTTTCTTTAAAAATTTAAACTAATAGGGGCGCCTGGATGGCTCAGTCGGTTGGGCGTCCGACTTCAGCTCAGGTCACGATCTCGCAGTCCGTGAGTTCGAGCCCCGCGTGGGGCTCTGGGCTGATGGCTCAGAGCCTGGAGCCTGTTTCCGGTTCTGTGTCTCCCTCTCTCTCTGCCCCTCCCCTGTTCATGGTCTGTCTCTCTCTGTCTCAAAAATAAATAAACGTTAAAAAAAAAATTTAAAAAAAAATTTAAACTAATAGAGCACGTGACAGACCCTCAGTAAATATTTGTTGAATGATTGAATGAATGGAGTTAAGTCCACTGAGCTGAGAAACAGCAAAAGAGGTAAAATTAAGATACTCCCTGATAGTCCAACCAGCTATTCTTAGCACCTGGAGAGAAGAGGGAATTAAAAACTGCAACAGAAAAAAATTGCAACAGAAATAATTTGGGATAGACACTATTGCATCAGCAAAGAAGTAAAGCATTGGGGCGTTACAAGTTCTGTTATGGAATCTGGAGATTTTATTTCATTTTTTTATTTTAATTGTACTTTTTAAATTTTATTTATTTTTTTTTTTTTGGAAATCTGGGGATTTTAAGGTAAGACTTAACTTTTACCTGTGATGACAAAGTATGGATAGTGAACTCAAACTTGTAAAATGTCATTGTACTGTATTGACAAACAGAAGAATAAGGACAGCTTTTACTTGAAACAATTTTCTATGGAATCATTACCAATGTTTACCTCCCAGAAGGAGGGCCAGGGAGGGAAAGGGGACAGAAAAGTGGTGGGAGAAGAAGCCATGTATGAATACTGAATCATTTTAAATGTATTGGAGGCATGATTTCAACTTTAAAAAATGCCTGCCTACAAATACCGTTTCGAAAATAAAAACTATACTTTTAATTATTATAAGTATACCTTTTAAAGCTAAACAATTGAGCATCATGTTCCTGTCAGACACCATCGTGAAGGCTACATGTGCCTCTCTTGCCACAGTGAGAGCATTTTTCCTTCTTCCCTTTTCCATTCTTTCCTGCAATATTCTTGAATTTTATCTACCTCTATAATTAATCATGCATTAAACCTACTTTCAGGGTAATAATATTCCACAAGATTGGTGTTGGCTGTGTGTCTTAGTGGGTGTAGTATTGAAGAACAACAAAATCTAGACACAAACTGTATGAGATTTTTCTATAACTTCTGTGCAGTCGAAACAGTCACCTTGCGGGGCGCCTGGGTGGTGCAGTCGGTTAAGCGTCCGACTTCAGCCAGGTCACGATCTCGCGGTCTGTGAGTTCGAGCCCCGCGTCAGGCTCTGGGCTGATGGCTCAGAGCCTGGAGCCTGTTTCCGATTCTGTGTCTCCCTCTCTCTCTGCCCCTCCCCCATTCATGCTCTGTCTCTCTCTCTGTCCCAAAAAATAAATAAACGTTGAAAAAAAAATTAAAAAAAAAAAAACAGTCACCTTGCTCAATCAAGCTAAACTCAGTCTTTTCAATTTCTCCTAGTCTCTTTTGGAGATGCGCTCAGTTAATTTAGGAATCTTTTTTCCTTTCTCTTTCCCTTCGTATGGGGGGCATTCTAGGGCCTGTTTTTGGCATGGAAGCCTTGGCCCACAGCCACACTCTGTCTTCACTGAGGCTTAATTCATTCTACTCAGCCTTGGTGCCTCAACTCTATCTCAGATATATCTGCGGTAGCATCTATGATCCTTTTGTGTGGCCTTCCGCTTGTGTGATCCAAGTTACATCTGGTCAGGTGTCCTGTCAATACATGCACATGTGCTTTCTTCTCCACTGAAATTCTCTCAGCCTTTTTTGCCTCTCTCTCAGAGGCTCCCTAATCTTTTGGATATTTTCCCACACCACTTTTGGTGTCTGCTCTCTGAGAGTCAGTCCTTAGGCCTATCCTTACTCACTCCTTGCTCCTACTGCACAGGCATTTGTGAGAACAGAGGATGGGAAGGGGGCAGAGGAAGCCTGTGTCTATAACTCAGCCCTATCCTCTCACACTCCTTTTATGCCCCAAGCCCTTCCCTTTCACCACTATCCTCTTCCATCTCCTCCCCTTCCTTCAGTCCAGATGGAATTTTTAATTTTTCTCTGTATTGGAAAAAGAATCCTTTATTGTATCTTGTATCCTTTTCAACTCAATACTTTTTGGCATACACTTTCTTCTTCTCATTTGTAAGAAGACGCTTTTCATTTGTAATTTTCAGAAACGTACTCCCTCAAGATCCTTTGTCTTTCCTGTTTTTCAAGATTATTTGTCTCTATGATTGGAACTCAAAGCGGACTCTTTTCTGCCTTCACTTTATCTTCCCTCCCCTGGATCATGGTGAATGGTGCCATAAAGGTAATAGACATAACCGCGGAGGACGCCCAGAGGAAGAAACCTCAGGTAATGTCTCAAAACACCCAGCATATTCACATGCCATAATGGAAGAAATTGCCAGAGAGAAACATCTCAAACCTCTCAGAAAATAGGTAATTATTAATTGTTCTCACGCAGTTTGCCAACATAGCATTTAGAACCAATTGTTGGATGATATTTTAGTTACCAAGCAGCACTGAACATAACAACAGACATCTCCGCTATGTTTTTTCCCTCATTTTTTATGTGGGCGTTTGTGTCTCCAACATTCTTAAAGTAATCTCTGCGGATGAGCAAATATGAATTCGTTATGGGATATCCACTGAGCTAGGGTTTTTATTTAACTTAGTTCCTATAATTTGGGGGGAAAAGTTATTCTCATCTCTATTTTCAGGTAAGAAGACTGAGTCTCAAAAAGGATAAATAATTTGCACCAAGGGCAGAAATCTAGTGAATGGCGGGACTGTATGGAACATATTATTCCCACTTCTATTTTGTTCCAAAGTCTTTGCGCTTTTTATTACATCTTGCTCTTATCCCTCTCACTTGCAGTGCTGTTTTATGCCCTTGTGCCTTGCTGAACTTAGCTCTAGTATGTACATACCCAGAATCAGTGTCATGACTGCTAGGAAATTGCTCAATACTTTTCAGACTTGTTCAGGCAAAATTTCCCATCCTAATTAGATTTGAAGTTCCTCATGCTATAAAGCAGAGCCGAAACACTGTACAGCAGAGCTCTGCTTGTTTATTGTTCGGTTAAACTGCTAGATCTTGACTACATTTTTTTTTCAAATGTCAACCCCTTATTAAATTGATGGAGGCAAGGGGACAAGTCGGACCGATGTGTTTCTATTTTTTATGTTCATTTTCCTTCATTTGCTTGAGAAATGTTCACGATTCAAAATCTGTGAAGTTTTCAACAATCCAGTTTTCACTCGTTTCTTTGGCCAAACTAAAAATAATAAACATTGATGGGGCGCCTGGGTGGCTCAGTCGGTTAAGCGTCCAACTTCAGCTCAGGTCATGATCTCACGGTTTGTGAGTTCAAGCCCCGCATCAGGCTCTGTGCTGAAAGCTCGGAGATTCTGTGTCTCCTTCTCTCTTTGCACCCCCTCCTCTTTGCCCGCCCCCCACTCGTGCTCTGTCTCTGTCTCTGAAAAATGAATAAGCCTTAAAAATTTTTAAAAATGGCAAACACTGAAAATGACTTGGACTCCTCTACAGGTATTTTTTTCTATTTCCTCTTCTGCTTCTCTTCTTTTTGTTTTCTCCCTGTAACTGACTTTTTCTCTTACATCACAGTCATCCTTTTCAGAAAATAAAGATATGCAATGTGGAATTTATTCAGGTCTGAGGTTAAAATTGAAGCAGAATTATATATGTATATATAATGTATTATAATATACATATACAAATTCAAAGCATGTTTCCAAGAACCTTGATAACTTTAATGTGCTTTTGAAAAGTGGGCACTTGTCTCCACCAAAGCAAATGTGGAAATCTAGAACTAAATCTCTATCTATGGGTAAATCATAAGGCTGGAGGGGGTATTTAATATTCCTTAAGGCAGCATTTCTCAAAGTGTGGTCTCAACCCCCTATGTTAGATCTGTCTAGGAGAGGTTATTGGTCCCTATTCCAGACCAACTGAATCAGAATCTTTTGGAAGAGAATCATGGAATCAACTTTTAACGTGCCCCTGTGTTGATTCTTTAACAAACTTAAATTTGAGGACTTCTTCCCTATGGCATAGCTCTAATAACTCCCACCCTCAAGCGAGAATCACATTTATAAAATTCCAAGGAGCTTGAATCCATTTATACTTGGTCATCTATCCTTCCTTCATTTCCTCCCTCCATCTTTCCTCCCACTTCCCCCTCCTTTCTTTTCTTCTTTTCCATACACATTGGTAGATAGATATGTAGATGTCAGAGAGAGAGAGAGAGAAAGAATACCCATTATCTGTTATCAGATAACACAAATATGAAACGTAATGATACCTCTTGCCCCACTTTAAGTAGAAAAGGATCTTCCACATTCTTATACCCAGCAATCCCTAGGTACAGCTAAGACTTTGCTTCTTTATGGGGTTGTTCCTTGTCTTAGTGGTTCTTCACTTAATCTCCTCTCAAGATCTTTTTGTCCTTCGGTTGATAAATGCCAATATCGCTGCGCAGAGGTATAAAGTGAATAGGACCATGATGAAGAGACATATTGGTCCCAACGCTGTATCTTTTATCAGGGCATATTATAACGGGCCTAAAACTACTTTTCATCATTTGATACCCAAGTCTTTTTATCTGCCTTCATACTCAGCTAGACATGGACTCCATGGCTGGCGAGGATGAAGATTACCTATACGATGACCTTCAGTCTTCCGAGAGGTAACCCTGTTCACTCCCACACACACGTATGCACACACAATTTGGGCTAAATATCAATAGCTCTTCAGAGACACAGCTTAGACACTATTTGCCCCGTGAAATTTTCCCAAATCGTCAAATCTAAAGGAGTTTTACCTCTTATGGTTTGTGCGCTGCATATTGCCACTAAGCACACTATGTCAGTATCTTTTCTGGTCTCTGTCTTAGTCCACACTTCAAACATTTTAAGAACTGAAATTAGTTTTTATAATATCATCAGGCCCCAGAACAGTTCCTAATTCACAGTAGTTACTCGCTGAAATCTCCTGAATAAATGATTAAAAGTACAATTATTTACCATAAAAGCAAGTTTGTGTTGGCATAAGTGTAGCTATTACTCTTTGACAACAGGAAATTATTTTTGAATGCCATAGGTGTTCAATAAATATATGTTCAATAACTATTAAGCCAATAAACACATTGTTCAGAAGTGTAGCTAAATTCATTTTACCATGGGGGTCGTTACATTCTATTAAACACACCAACCCTATTAAAGGCATGCACTTACACACGTTCACACCTGTGTATTTTCTTATAATACTTTATTGGGAAATAGCTTGCATTTAATTTCCGTCTTTGCAAACTGAGAAGAGAGAAAATATCTTATATATAAGTAGCTGCCTAGTAAATGCCATGCAGGATGATTCCACTGCAGTGTGGAATCTGATCTCTAATGAGTGTGTGTGTGTGTGTGTGTGTGTATACATACCTATGTCTAAGTAATTTTAAAAGACATATTTCTGCATGCATATGTATCTATGAATGTACATATGTTCATGTATATGTGTATATGTGCGTGTATCCATATAGTTTCCCAAACTATGTATTTTATGGATATAAATAGAGAAAGGAGAGAAAAGGAGCTATCTAGTTTTCAGGAACTACAGGAGATTTAAGCAAACTGACATTTTTGTGTAGTAGCAAAATGATTTTTTTTTAGAACTACTACAGGACTGGCCATAAGAATTAATGTTACAGAGTAGTTATTAACACATATGTATTGTCAAAATTTTGTCTCTTTTCCTTTCCTTTTAGTTTCTTCGGCTGTTTTACTTCTTTCCCCTTACTTGCTCCCCTTGTTCTTTAAACAACTCTTCACCTCAAATACATACACAAAAAGCATATTGAGAAGGAACAATGACTAAATCGTGTGCCTTTGGTGAGGTTCCATATAAACGGCTCTGGTCAAAGGATGCTTGCTAGAATTCAGAAGGGAGCTTGCGTTTACCATATCTTCCTTATCACTATATTCTCAGGCAGAGGAGTCAATAGAGGTACCGTACCTACATCTACAGAAAACACAATCCTGTCCCAACTCCTGAAGCTTCTTGCTGGGCTAAGCCACATGCTATCCAAGATTTGATTGGTCGCAAGTAAACAAAGGCGCGAAGATTCCTGACATTGGAAAATGCATCTGGAAATTTCCATCCAATACTCATCCTCTCCGTGGCAGACACCTGTCTTTGAGCTAAGGAGGGGAGGGGTGCCAGGATTTTATTCTCTAGGACTGCACCTTAATTGTTCCTTGTAACCTATGAAGGGAAATGAGTCAAGGTCGTGAACTAGTAACAGCAATCTCTGCTGTGTGTTCTACTCTGTGTCAGCTAATGGGATCTCACCTGATGGAATAGATACAGAGGTATGATTTGGTGCTTCTGACTCAGGGGGATCTGCTCATTGTAGAAAAAGAAAGGCTGCTTGCTTCATTTTGCAGGTTATCACTCTCAGCCTTGATATGCTTGGCATCTGTGTCCTCCTGAAATTGTCTTATTACCTTGTGAATGGGCACCATGCCATGCTAGCAGATGGGCATAAAGAATGCCAGAAACCTGGGCTGTGTATCATTTTTGAGTACTAGTGTCCAGAAATCTATGACATTTTAAATGCAGCTTTTGAGCTTGAAGCACACTTGGAGAGAACGTTAGCACACTCAGGGGCTTGTCAGATAATAGACAGTACTCTAATATGCTGAAGGTGGGGATGTTATGAGAAGGGCAGGTCCAGATCCTGTACTTCTCTCTCTTGATCTTTCTAACACCATCAGGATGTCGTATTTAATTACTGGAAATTTGTTCTAAGAAACACCTAGGGCCATGTCTCAGGTGGCAAGACACTGGAGAAACACCATGGGCTTTGTTGACCACTGACAATTTACTTAACCTCTCTAAGCCTAAGTTTTATCATTTAGAAGAAGTGAATTCAGATAACAAATTATAGAGTGTTAGGTATTTGTATACGTACCTCACAGAGTCCTTGTGCAAATGAAATGTGGCAGTGCTTAAGAAAATGCTCTGTGGCTTGCACAGTACCGTTCAAATATTAGTTATGAGGGCTTTTTTTTTTTTTCCTTTGACCTGTCAGTAACCTGGCTAACTTTCTTATTGCTGATCGCAGTTCTGAGGAAGAGAATGTCACGATTGCATTTGGACATCAGAGGTTCTTGCCACTGAGTTGCAGACGAGAGGTTAATAATGAGCTATGTTTTGACAAAAACAGTTTTTCCTAGAATGGAAAGGGCTAGATCTCCATGAAATCTTCACTGGGCAGACTAGCAGCAGGGCAATTTGTAGACCACATTTATGCCGCCCAAGAAAAGAGGCGACCTGAGAAACGTTCTGGTGACTTTTAGGCCTTATAGACGGCTGATCTAGTCCCCGTGGATCCCAAAGTGAAATTCTGGGTGTAAATCATTGAGAGCAGCTTCCAGTGCGGGTCAGTGCCAGTTGACTAGTTGCTCAGCTCTTTGCTTCATATTGGTTTTGGCCTTTTGTGCCCAGATTCCTGACAATGTTCCATTTGACTTATAGTTTTTGTGTTTAATATAATTTACTCAGTATATTAACATAGATGAGAACGATATCATTGCACAACATGGATCATAGATCTTACATGATAGGAAGGAAAAAATTACTACCTCTACCAAGCTCTACGATCTGAGGTTGAGAGAATTGGGCACTAGCTTCCCAGCCAGCCCTTTTTCAGAATGTGCTTTGGTGATTGATTTTTGTAGACTGGATTCTTCTTTTCTTCTGCCAGTGAGCCAGTTTTGTGCGTGTTGAGTGAGGGGGAGGAGATGAACAATGAAGGGCCTCCCCCACACACTTCTGTGAGTGAATATAATGTGAAAAAGTGATTTCTTATTAATGGAACTCATCTCAATGTGAAGTTTATTTGTGACCAATGACACTGAGAAATTGGTACATACTTAAGAAAAAACAAAACAGGGGCGCCTGGGTGGCTCAGTCAGTTGAGTGTCCGACTTCGGCTCAGGTCACGATCTCGCGGTCTGTGAGTTCGAGCCCCGTTGTCGGGCTCTGTGCTGACAGCTCAGAGCCTGGAGCCTGTTTCAGATTCTGTGTCTCCCTCTCTCTCTGCCCCTGCCCAGCTCATGCTCTGTCTCTCTCTCTCTGTCAAAAATAAATAAAACATTAAAAAAATTTTTAAATAAAAAAAGAAAAAAAACCAAAATTCTTAACAACAAGATCTTGTATAGCCGTTTTCTTTTCTAAGATTTTTCTCATTTTTTATTTTACATACCAATTTAAACACTTTTTTAAAGTTCATATATTTATTTTGAGATGAAAAAAAAGAGAGAGAGAGAGAGAGAGAGAGTGGGAGGGGCAGAGAGAGAGGGTGAGAGAGAGAATCCCAAGCAGGCTCTGCACTGGCAGATGTGGGGCTTGAACTCATGAGCCATGAGACCATGACCTGAACTGAAACCGAATTGGATGCCTAACTAACTGAGCCACTCAGGCGCCCCTATATACCAGTTTAAATGTACGGTGTTGCCCTTTCAGCTTTAGGAAGTGTTCATGTCGGAGCAGACACAGTAGTGAAAAGAAAAATCCATATTTTAAGTGCACCTCTATTTACTCTGAGTACATTTTCAGCTGGTAAACTACCAGTGGCTAATCCGAGACCAGGGAATCCAAATGGTGATTATGTTCAAATGAAATTATTTCTTAAATTCATTATCTTCCTTTAAAATTTTTCCAACAATATTTTTAGAAAAATACATTCACTAGGGTAATAGGGTGGATTTCGTATTGAAACAATACAGCTCTCCTTTTAGGGAACTAATTAGATTGGAGAATAAAAATGATATTAATTATTGAATTAGTGTTAACTTCTTAAGTTTAGGAAAAATTTAAGTATGCCTTAAGTAAAACGGCACTGATTAATATTTCAGAAGTATTATTATGACAGGAATAAAAATAAATGACATTAAAACTATACAAGTAGAGGATAGTTTCAATGCAACTGACATCACGTATCAATTTTCTGTCTGGTTTGACACGTTAATTCTCTTTTTACCACTAAGAATTCCCTCGGGAAGGCGTAACAACAATAACAAAAATAATAAAAAATTTAAGTATGCCCAAATCATTCGTACAGTCTGAGCAATGAGCTTTTTATGTGTCCGACTGCTTATGAAATGCTAGAAAACTCTGCAGATCTGGGGAGAGGAAAGCATTTGTTTCTTTCTCTAAGCCTGCTGCCATCTCATTTAGCTGTTTTGACATTATCTACATATTGACATAACCGTTACCAATATCTTTCTAACTGTTGTAATAACACATTCTTGTTATTTTAATGTCTCTCGATTGGTGGGTCAGTATAAGTGATTAGAATAGCGTAAGTGTATGTGGACTTAATGCTGTAATTTCATTGTAAATATTGAGTAGTATACTTCCATATAGACAATAAGTCTCTGCTCGCTGTACTTTTCCAGGCAGTAGATGAACTCTGACACTTGTCCATCGACCCCTACCTAGTAATTTCTTGTGATTCCGAAATGAAACAACTTTTTTAGAACAGTCTTTTTTAACATTTTATTAGTATAATAAATAGCACTGAAAAGCACTCCTTCACTAAGTATAGCAGGTTGAAATGAAAATATTAGTGGCTGATATTTACAGAGTGTTTTAGGGTTTACAAAGCCCTTTCATCTACCTTATTTTATTGAAAAAGGGACTTGGGACTCAAGGGAGTTAAATGATTTGTCTAAGATCCCATAGCATGGTGGGTGGTACCGGGTAGATAGGCTTCCTCTGACCCTAAACCTCAGGCCTTTTCCAGTGCTACACCATTTTCCCTGCAGAGTGCTCAAGAGTAAGGGTGTTTGGGTCAGAGGATCTGGGTGTGAATTCTGACACGTAGATTAACCTTGGGCATGACGTTCAACATCTTAGTCCCTCTAAGTGGGGAAACTCTCCATCACACTTTACACAGTTATAAGGAGGAAACAAAACACATTACTGTATTGCTTCTAGCACAGTGCCTGGCATATTGTAATCATTACATAAATATGGGTTACGGTTAACATGGAAAATCAAGCGCTTACTTAGGTTTACTAGCCATTGTGTGCATATTTGAGTTTTGGCTTTCCTCAAGGCTTTCAAGTTTCTCAAGAGAAATAACGTTCAATTCATTTATATTCTCTGTGGATGCTAGAAAAATGCTCTTGTAATGAATGTGGCAGTTGAATGATGCTAGATAAAGCTTTTGGAATGGATGTTGAAATGAATGAAAACAAAATGTTTCAATATGGCACTTAATTAAACTATTGGAAGTAATTGGAACTCATTCTAAGCATCTATTCTAGAGAATATGAATAACTAAAAATCTGAATTTTTGTCACCGTAGTCCAATTGGTAGTTGTGCCTTCTGAATTAGGATGCCAAAACTTTAATTTAGTTTATTCACTGATACAGAAACTCTCTGCCTTCACATATAATCATTTTAATTTTTGCATATCTAGGCTTTTCATGTTTTGGCAGTTCTTTCAGACAAATATTCATATGCACCATTGAAACCACAATATGTAATATCTAATTGAGTTTACCAAACAGTTAGATCTGATTGTTTGTAGGTCTTTCACATTTGGTAACATATTTTGTCATCGGCATGGAATCAAACACACGTCTAAAAATCTTCGACCCACTTTTTTTTTTTAAAGACTTTTTGTCATATAAGGTACGCAAAGTTAAAACATAACTTCCTCTAAAGATTTGAAGCTCTTCCATCTGGAAGTGGAAGAAAGAAAAACAACAACAACAACAATATACAATGTACATGTAGCAAATAGGACAGAGTACAAAATGCTAAACTCACATTGGTTACATTTCAGATTAATGAAGTATATTATTTCTGGGGAAGCCGTAGCATTTGACTTCCTTTTCTATGGTTAAATATGGGAATAAAAGCTTTATCTGTTAAGAGTTCATCAACATCACTGCCTCTCCTCTCTGCGCAGCTCTGCGCCCTTGCTGGAGGGAGGGCTGTGATATAATAGGGAATAATGACATCAGCTGAGATAGGAAAAGCAGGAGCAACCCACTCCGAAGCAACCAAGAGCTTGTTTTCAGGCAAACGTTCTTGGCAACAACAGAAAGGGTGTGATAACAAATGACAACATACGCTCTTTTCAGACTTCGTCCTGCTTTAACAATGGTTTGGCAAGAAGAAAAACATTGAGATTAACACAAAAATATTAATTCAAATAGAATGAAAAAAAATATTTTAAATGGCCAGGTCTTTGTAACCTATCAGAGTGACTCTTAGAGAACAAACTGAAGGTTTGGGGGGGAGGGAAGGAGGGAGAGAGATGAGTGAGGGAGGGGCCAGATGGGTGATGGGTATTGAGGAAGGCACTTGTGATGAGCACTGGGTGTTGCGTGTAAGTGGTGAATCACCGAATTCTACTCCTGAAACCAATACTGCACTGCGTGTTAAATAACTAGAATTTAAATACAAATTTGAAAAGAAAACAAAAACAAGAAGTCTCTAAGAGGCTACTTTCCCGGTGGCTTCTGGAATCACTGAGAATCATTCCAAACTCTATTGTCTTTCTAAGAATCAAAATCATTAGACAGCTGAAGAAACCAACGTGAGCAAGACCCATCAGGCTGGGATGACACCAGAGTCTTCAGAGCCTCGAAGTCCAGACCAGGCTCTTGTCAATGGCACAGTTGGCCGTGAAGCCCCAGTTGAGGAGTATATGACAGTTTCTTCTTCATTCCTAAAGGCAGGAAGCTCCTGAGCGTCAAACCATGTTCATTTATCTAAGCTAGATTTCAGAGGGTTGATCTTCCAGGTTGTCTTCTGGCCAAAACAGCTCCTAATTTACCATACCTTGGGGGAAAATTCTACCTACGCACAGCTCTTCAAGCTCCACAGATGAAGGTTTCTTGCACACGCTAACACGCATATAGAGACGCACATATATATGCGTATGTAAAGATCTACTATTTTTAGTTCATTTATATAATCTACTGAATATATGTGAAGTACCGGAAGCTAGGGTGACTGCAAAAGAATACGAGACAAGCCTTGCTTCGAATGAGCCCACATATAACCAAAGAGAGGATTGGAGATTTTAGAAAGTAAGCCCATCTTGTCCTGCTGTGTCACAGATGAGCCCGAGACTCAAAAAGGTTGAATAACTACGCCACACAAATTAGCAGGAGATGTGGGCACCAGTCTCTAATAATGGCAACAGTGATACCTTCAGTGACTCAGATTATGCCCACTGATGCAATCGCTCTAATTCTAACTGGGCCCTCACCCATTGCTAAGTAGTTTGCATGCATTGTCTCATTTAATGACCCAGCAGGGTCAGCACTGCCGCTGTCCCCATTTTATGGGTCACACTGCTAGCAACGGCAGAGCCAGAGTTTGAATTCAGTGTTGTTCAATCTGGTATCATGTACTCTCAACCAAGGAGCATTCCATATGGGGAGCCCTTTGCTTTACATGCTTGTGAAGAAAGAAAACCCCCGCAAGTCAGTATATACTGAAATGCTGAGAATAACCTAATCGAGTTCCAAACCCAGGATAGAGATCAGAGTTGCGGTGAGTGGTCAGAAGGAGTACAGACCCGGCTTGTCTCTCTGTACAGAGTGCATGAGTAAAGTTGCAGAGGGGTGCTGTGGGGGAGAGGGTGTGAGGAGCCTGGCTTTATTGAAAGGGCTGTGTTGTGGGATAGCTAGACTGTAGGGATTAATGTGGGCTTCCAGCACTCTCGAGATGACTAACCACTTTTTACAGTTATTGTTACTCGTGCAGATTTGCCTGCTTTTAAAAATTAAGGCAAAGGGTCGTCTGGGTGGCTCAGTCCGTTGAGCGTCCGACGTCCGCTCAGGTCGTGATCTCACGGTTTGTGAGATCGAGCCCCACGTTGGGCTCTCTGCTGATGGCTCGGAGCCTGGAGCCTGCTTCAGATTCTGTATCTCCCTCTCTCTCTGCCCCTAACCCACTCGCATTCTGTCTCTGTCTCTTTCAAAAATAAATAAACATTAAAAAATTTTTTAAAAAGTTAAGGCGTGTATCTCCTTACCTGGTGTTCTAACTGTTCTTAATGTAGATTTTAACTTGCTAACTCACAGAAGCAAGATGCAAGGAAGGGTTATTCCAGAACTTAATGTATTGTATTGCATTGCATGATGTGACTGGGCATAATGGCATGTTTTGTTTCTCATCCTAAAAATAACAAATCAGCAAATGGTCTCCCTCCCAGGCTCTGCCTTCACAGACTGTTTTGGGTCACTCTGCATTTGCTTTTGAGAATTAGATGATTACGAATTGATCAATGGAAGGGAGTAAGGCATGTAGATGGTGTTGGAGGAGCAGAAGAATAGGGAAGGAACGGTACAGGATAATTAAGCTCCATATTTCCATTCACCTTAGGTATCTTAGACCTATTTAATTGACCTACTCTACTGCAGAGAAAACATGGACAGTAGTAGAGGCACAAATGTTACCCAGTCGTGCTATGCTTTCGTTAAAACAAGATGAACCAGAACACAAAAAACTTGCAGTATCTAAAAATATTGGCACATTTGCTGTCACTGATAGGGAGCCCAAACGTATAGCTCTGCACCACTGGTGTAAAAATAATACCTTAAGTGCGGAAGGCTCCCTTGTCTCTTCTTAAGCTAAGTGACTCGTTGAACACGAGTATGGCCAATAAAATCACCACACGGGAAAACAGTTTTCAGAAGCACGTGCGATTTTTCTATCACCCGTCGGACACGGTGAGTCTTAATGACTTTCTCTGTCACCCTGATGGGCATTTCTGTGTGTTTCAGCAAGTCAACTACTTCCGGCGTATCCTGTTGGGCCCATTATCGTTCACCTGAAGACAATGTAAACTCAAGGGAAGGTAGAACGAGTCAGCTCGTGAATCCCCTCTGAGAATCAAAGGAGGGGGCTTGGAGTTGTTTTTCATAGAGAAGCTAATTTTTTTTTAATTTTTTTTTCAACATTTATTTATTTTTGGGACAGAGAGAGACAGAGCATGAACGGGGGAGGGGCAGAGAGAGAGGGAGACACAGAATCAGAAACAGGCTCCAGGCTCTGAGCCATCAGCCCAGAGCCTGACGCGGGGCTCGAACTCACGGACCGCAAGATCGTGACCTGGCTGAAGTCGGACGCTTAACGGACTGCGCCACCCAGGCGCCCCGAGAAGCTAATTTTGCCATTGACCACTTGACCGTCCAACTATATGTAATATGGCCCTGGCTTCAGTACTAAATTGCATACTTAGTGGTGCATATATGACAGGAAGGCTCGTCCAATTAATTTCTATGCTTTTCTTTTTGTCTTGGAAGGCATTTTCTTTTTTTCACAGGCGCAGCCCTCATTATGTGGGGGGAAGGGTATTTGATGCTCACTGTCAGGATGTTCAAATGATGAAAATATCATCTTTGATATGCTCCACTGAAAATGTCTTGTACGTGGAGTAGAGATGCATATCCCTGGAGAAGGGTGTCCTGTATTATAGAGCAGGTAAACAGGCGGGGGTGGAGGCACTTCACTGAAAATCTCCTGCAGCCCCACGTTAATATGCTGAGACTTGAATCTGATGCTTCCCAAACAGCATAGATGGTGTCCCTCGCTTAGATTCTGCTGCTGACAGGCCGAGAGCTAGAGGGTGATTCTTGCTAGACTCTGCAGTTTTCTGGCTTTCCTTGTTTGACAGAATCCAATTCTCGTGACCTTCGGACATGGAGCAGAACTCATAGCTTCCACCTGGCCTACCCAAGTAAGTAAAGTTATGCTCCTAGAATACCGCTGCCATGGTTAGTTTAATTTTAATTTATTGCCGAGATGGTTTTATGCATATGACTTTATAACTGTGCACGCACCCTGAGACCTCTGAAGGTCAAATAAATAATAAATGCTCATTAAGAGCTTGGTGGTTTTGCTGCAACTGGCCAACAAAGGTGTCATTGGGGATACTTTCATGTGGACAAATAGCGTCGAAGTCAAGTAGGACCTCGGGTGAAGCTATTACAGTGTTTGGCTTTGCTGCCGTAGGAAATTATATGGCAGCAAAGCCTATTCGGTCATTGAAATAGTCGGGCAGTTTAAAACTGGGAGTTACTATTTGTGTTTAATCTATCTTTAATCTATCTGTGTTTAATCTCTCTTCCCTTTAAACTATTGGATTCTTTTCTGGATATTCTTCTTTGCTGTGGGTGTATGTTATGTATGTGTTGTGTGTGTGGTGTGTGTGGGTCTGTGTGTGTCTACACCGGGGAATGGGAGTGGAGGTGTGAAGTGGGGAGGGAAAGAATATGAAGTTTCACACTTCTTTTTTTTTAAATTTTTTTTTTTACTGTTTATTTATTTTTGAGAGATAGAGAGCGGGGGAGGAGCAGAGAGAGAGGGAGACACAGAATCCGAAGCAGGCTCCAGGCTCTGTCATCATAGAGCCCGACGCGGGGCTTGAACTCACAAACCGTGAGATCACAACCTGAGCCGAAGCCGGAGGCTCCAACGACTGAGCCACCCAGGTGCCCCCGAAGTTTCACACTTCTTGAATTTAGAGGTGGCATGAATTTTTACCTGATTTTTATCTGCATGTGAGGCGCAGAACCGGCTGTCAAGGTGACCCCAGGCTGCAGCTGCAGAATTCCTGCCATGGAAACCCTGGCATCTAGATGTTGTATGTTCAGGGCCCTTCAGAGTAGACCTGTGGCCCCATCTCTGCTCTGTTGTCTCTTTCTCCATATCCCTTGGGTCACTGTGGACTCGTCTCCCTGTCCTGGGGACGCAGATGTGGAGCCGGGAGAATGTGCTCAGTGTGCCCAGCTCCTCCTTCCTGAAAAAATGCTGAATCATTGCACGTTTGAACATGGTAAGGTTTAATTACCTGAAAGAGAAAGAAAGTAACAAGAAATCTGAAAATTTCGGCTGATAGCACTCATATAATCTTATCAAACAACATAACCTATTAATGCGGTAGGAAATGCTGCTTTATAAACTTCAGTGTTATCCTAGTTTGCAAGCATGCTCTCTTTCCCATTCAATCATTAGACGTATTTATGATCTAATTGTGCACATACATTCTAGTCCTTACCCTAAACATATTTATAAGAAAGAAAGGAAATCTAAAATTGGAACTGATTCTATTGTATCATTGTCTTTTTTTTTTTTTTTTGTATCAGTGTCTTAAAAGCAACCATAATCTCTTTGGGATCTCAGTTTTCCGGAAAAAACAAAACAAAACAAAACACAACACACAAACCAAAACCAAAACCAAAAACAAAAAAAACAGAGAAACAGATTCTAGTTTTTGATTTTAATAATATGGAATTCTTCTTGACGGAGAAAAATAACCCTCACAGATTATTTGATCCTATATTTCTTAGATGGGTCTAAGTCTTACTTTTCTGCTCTAAGAAATTTGTTCATGTCAAAAGTTGAATTCAAATGGTGATGCCCTGAAAATTGAAATCTCTCTCTCATTCCTAAATGAAATCTTTTGTTCTCATCTGGCTCCAGAGCCAGTTTTGGATTGGAGCTGCAATGGTGGAGCAGATAAAGTATGGAAAAAGAGTGGGAAATAAGGGGGAACATTCCTAAGACCCTTCTTTGTAAGTCTTACCAGGGACTCTGCCGGAAGATTTGATAATGTTCTTTCCCAAAGTATCGGGATTAGTTTTTACCCATCCCAAGATCCTGTCTTTTTTGTGTGTGTTTTAGAGTTTGTCTTGATGGTGGCTTCTTTTTTTTAGAATTTTTAAAAAGTTTTTATTTAAATTCCATTCATTAACATACAATCTAATATTTATTTCAGCTGTACAGTATAGTGATTCAACACTTCTGTACATCAGCCGGTGCTCATCACAAGTGTTCTCCTTAATCCCCATCCCCCATATTTCACCCATTTCCCCCCTCCCCCACCTCCCTTCCGGTGAGATGGTGACAAATGTAAACACTGTTTTTTAAGTTTATTTCTTTATTTTGAGAGAGGCAGAGAGAGCATGAGCAGGGGAGGGGCAGAGAGAGAGGGAAAGAGAGAGAACCCCAAGCAGGCTCCATGCTGCCAGCGCAGAGCCTGACATGGGGCTTGAACTCACGAAACCGTGGGGATCATGAACCGAGCCTAAATCAAGAGTCAGAGGCTTAACTGACTGAGCCACTCAGGCACCCCGATGGTGACAAATTTAATGTTTTTCTATGGACCAAAAGACCACCATTATCTGAATTTGAATTATCAACTTTCCTTATAAGTTTTGTAAGCTAAACTTAAATATAGAAGAATTATTTTAGTTCAGTCCATTCCATATGGCCCTACTGCCTTTAAAGTAGTTGTGATAATGTGTAGAATCTATAGTAATTGGTATATAGTTGTTAACAAGGTGATATTTTTCAGCCATATTCAAGGTGTCGTTTTAGATTCATGGGCTTCCTGATACCTAGACAAGCATATCCAGACCAAGAAAATGCAAAGTCAAAAATAAATGCAAACCACCGTTCGTGAACAACATTGGGAACGTTAGGCACTCTGTCAGGTCTTTGACATGCATTGTCTCATTTTTTTTCCTCATGGCCATTGCATGAAGGAAATATTAAAATTTACCCAGTTGACAGATCAGAAGACTGAGGCTGAGAGAGTAACAGACCCAAGGCAAGTAGAGGGGCTGAGATTTCACACAGGTCTATCTGACCACAAAGTCTGTGCTCTGAACTACAAAGCTTCCACATCTGTGAATCTCAGCATTGGTAAAGAGTGAAAAGGGATGGCATGCATTAAAAGCAAAAAGCATTTTCTCCTTCTTAAAGAAAAGCAGTAAAGAAATGCAGTGTAAAAGGGTAGGGGACCACATATTTCTGCCAGGCAATCCCTCTCCTGTGAATTTAGATCCAATCCACTATCAATATTTTCTGGCAATATTTCTTTCCTTTTACCGCTACATCATTCATAAGGTTCAGTGTTTCCAGAACTATAACACGCCAATCCTTACCATGCTTTCTCAGCACTATTTGTATTTTAAATTACTGGAACCATTGTAGCCAATCACATTAGAAGACAGACACTGTTGTTAATTCCAGGCAATATGTGAAGGGGGTAAAAACCTGCTACCCAACCATTTCCCAGATGTTTGTCAGACTCGTCTATTTTTTCTAACTCGCATGCAAACAGGGAGACCCAGAAAAATCTGTCTTTTTCCTTTGGTATTGATCAAGTTCTAGGAAAAAGGTGTTTTCCTAAACAACAACAAAAATACTATTGAGTGCTTGTAGTTCAATCTATAATATATTTATTTGTAGCTTTTCTGAAATGTGTCCCTTTTGTGTGGGACTTTTGACTTGATTGCTTTTTTTTTTTTTTTAAGCAGCACTGCTCAGCATTGCTCCTTAGACCCACAGACTTTAAAAATATCCTAAAATGAAGCAAGAGAAAAACTTCAAGGAAAAGAGTTGGTATTAGAAAGCAAGATGGGAATGGCAGAAATTGTCCTTTAGAAGAGCTCTGATTTATTTAGATCCCTAATTCAGCTTCCTGTAGATGGATATTCCTTTAAAATAAACCATTCCTTTCTCTTTTTTTAATTTTTTTAAAGTTTATTTATTTTTGACAGAGAGAGTGCAAACATGAGCTGGGCAGGGGCAGAGAGAGAGGGCGACAGAATCCGAAGCAGGCTCCAGGCTCTGAGCTGTCAGCCCAGAGCCTGACGCGGGGCTTGAACTCACAAACCGCGAGATCATGACCTGGGCTGAAGTCAGACGCTTAACCAACTGAGCCACCCAGGCACCCCAAGAACCCATTCCTTTCTAAGTATTAATTTCCTCTTTTATAAAATTGTGATAATATGCCTTCCACACTTATATCACAAGCCTCTGATGGTAAATAGGTGAGATAATTGGCAGTTCATTTTAGTTAGAAAATTCTAATTTTACTAGGAAAAATTATAAAAATTCTAGGTTAAAAGGTAAAAGAAATTTCCATATATGAGTGAAGTATTGCTCCTACATTTGAACTCTTGGGCAGACTGGGCTTTGGACAGGGAAACTACCAGCCAAACTAAAAAAAAAAAATTGAGATGGAAGGGTTGTCAAGGAACACATTGAACAGACACGAAATCATTCCATGCTTTGACAATGAGGTAGATATTGCATATCTCAGGGAAAGTATTTTATTACTATTATTTTTGACACGAGAATAATAGTAAAATATTGTCCTGAATCTTTTTTTATAGCATACAGCACACTGCCTGGATTATCGCGAGTACTCAATAAGTCTCTGCTAATGTGACAAATCCTCTCTCTTTTAGTTATTATCTCTTTTGAGAAAAGCAATGGGATATGCATTTCCAAAGCCTATATTGTTAGTGAGCCAGCACAGAGCTGCACTGGTTAAAAACGTGGGTTTTGGGGCGCCTGGGTGGCGCAGTCGGTTAAGCGTCCGACTTCAGCCAGGTCCCGATCTCGCGGTCCGTGAGTTCGAGCCCCGCGTCAGGCTCTGGGCTGATGGCTCAGAGCCTGGAGCCTGTTTCCGATTCTGTGTCTCCCTCTCTCTCTCTGCCCCTCCCCCGTTCATGCTCTGTCTCTCTCTGTCCCAAAAATAAATAAATGTTGAAAAAAAAATTTAAAAAAAAACGTGGGTTTTGGAGCTGTGTGATGGGGGAAAGCACAAAATAATTTTGACCCTCAGTGTCCTCACCTGTAAAATGGGGCAATGATACCCATACCATGGCACTTATGTATGAATTAATTTTGGATAAAACATTCATTTATTTATTTATTTTTAATATTTCTTTAAGAGAGAGGAAGAACAAACAGGGAAGGGGCAGAGAGAGAGGGCGAGGCAGAATCCCAAGCAGGCTCAGCACTATCGGTGCAGAACCCAACACAGGACTCAAACCCATGAACTGTGAGATCATGACCGGAGCCAAAATCAAGAGATGGACACTTAACCAAATGAACCACCCAGGCTCCCCGAAGTTGGATGAAGCATTTAAAGTGTTCATTGCCATGCAGACTCATAACCATTGCCCACTAAAGTATAGCTGTTATTATCCATGGTGGTAGTGTTCACGTTCTTATGGTATTTTCTTCCTTCCTCCCTCCACGCCCCTCCCCACTGGCAACCATTTGTTTCTCCTGATCTTTTTTGTGGTACAGTGGATTACATGCCATGACAAAATAAACTTATTTTTGACATTAATGGGTCTCCGTTGGTAGAGATGGCATTGCTTCAGTGACAAGAGTTGGAGTGGATCACTGCCTCGTAAAGAACGATCGCCTGTATCTCTGCTCATCCCCAGGCAACAACCAGAGCGAGCTAGTCCTACTTCATTGTTCTTTCTTCTTTTCAAACCTAAGCAGAAATTGTAATGAAAATATGTCGTATCCATTTCCTCGGGCTATGATAACACAGTACCACAAACTGGGTGACTTAAGACAATAGAAATCTATTGTCTCACAGTTCTAGAAGTCCGAAATCAAGGTGTGGGCAGGGCCACCCTCTGAAACCTAGAGGAGAGAATCCCTCCTTGCTTTTTGTAGCTTCTGGCATTTGCTGGCAATTGTTTGTTGTTCACGTTCCTTGCCTTGTAGATCCATTACTCCATCTCTGCCTCCATGGTCACGTGGCCATCTACTTCCTGTGTGTCTCTTCTTCTCTTTATGAGATAGAGAAATAAGATATGAAATACCAGAAAACTTTCACTTCTTAATGAAAGCCAGACTAATAGATCTAACGGTGTTGCCGAATACAGGTAAGGAGGAGAGAACTGAAGGATCTTTTGGCTAATGTATTTATTGAGCTCTTATGTGTGCCACCACATAAAATATTCTTTTTTTTTTTTTCTCAGCGTTTATTTTATTTTTGGGACAGAGAGAGACAGAGCATGAACGGGGTAGGGGCAGAGAGAGAGGGAGACACAGAATCGGAAACAGGCTCCAGGCTCTGAGCCATCAGCCCAGAGCCTGACGCCGGGCTCGAACTCACCGGCCGCGAGATCGTGACCTGGCTGAAATCGGACGCTTAACCGACTGCGCCACCCAGGCGCCCCTAAAATATTCTTTAAGTATCAGATAATCTATCGATCTGCAGGGAGTTCACAGTTGAGTTGAAGGATTTGGGATATAATATGAGTTCAGAAACAAGTAGGAAAAGCATTTTCTCCCTTAAAACACAGTCAAGAGCTAAGAAGTCAACAAAAATCCCTCTGGACGGACCGAAGTGGGGACTCAAAGTCCTATGCATGTAATTTCCTTGCAGGTAAGTAGTGCAATGATAGCCTATTAGCTCCTATGCAGTCTATCATTGGCACAATCACATATCCACTTGATTGTTTCAGTCTATCACAGGTTAGTGAGGCATATTGAAAGCAATGAGAGCGACAACTTGAAAACATGACAACAGGAAAAGAAGAGATGGAGAAAAAAAGAACTAATGGGAGAACTGACATTTCGTGACTTCCTGGGACTGCTTAGTGTAGAGACAACCCTGTATGCTTTGTATGGTCTGTGAACCTATTCGTTACATTACAGTACAGTAATTGATGTTCAACGTAATCATCCCAAGATATTGAGAAACATTTAGATTCTGATCAATATAGTCTATTTATTTGGACAGACAGATTTATAACATTTTATAGAGTTTGCTCCAAAATCATTAAAAAGTTATTAAATGATAAACTCAAACAATTTACAAACAGTTCTGCAATGATGCAGTCCATGAATATTTGGGGCTGGTTTTACTTAAGAAGTGCAAATGAGTGCCAGATACATGTTCAGAATTTCAGTGCAGAAGAGGGAGATTAAAACACTGGCTTAATCTAATCGAAACTAGATACAGCAAAACCACTAATGTCCAGGGAAACCTCCCCCTCCCCCTGACTTTACAGCTGGCTTTGGCTACGCTTCATTTATTTATTTATTTAAAAAAATTTAATGTTTATTTATTTTTGAGAGACAGAGAGAGACAGAGCTCGAGCAGGGGAGGGACAGAGAGAGGGAGACACAGAATCCGAAGGAGGCTCCAGGCCCTGAGCTGTCAGCACATAGCCCGATGCGGGGCTCAAACTCATGAACCGCGAGATCATGACGTGAGCTGAAGTCAGATGCTTAACCGACTGAGCCACCCAGCTGCCCCTTGACTAAACTTTAGAGTTATATGTGGAGTCTAGTGAAATAGGCTCTGGCAGATTCCCCACAAGAATGGTCCATGGGGTGAGCCCACAGTCATAGCTGATCCTGTAGACTTCAGACCCTGGATGGTTCAGGAACAGACTAGGCAGTTTAGCTGTCCTCTGGGTCAGACTATGGAGTTTCGAAGGGAGACGTTACAAACTCAAGTGCTTTGAGGGCTCTAACAGGCAAAATAAATGAATTAAGTGTATGAGCAATCATTAGGAAACAAATTGGGACAGAATGTTTCCCTCTAAAAACACTATCATTTGTATTTTCTTTATAATCTGTGCTTTTAAAATTACCCAGCCTGGAACTGAATTCAGATCTAAAGCCTCCCGTTCAAAGCCTTGGCATCTAGCATCAACCCATTCAGTTCCAGACCAAACATGACCTTGGTTTCTTAGGGCTCAGGCCTCCTATCTCTCTCTTTGATCTATTTTTACCCAGTGGTTTGGGTATTTTAGAAGGGAGAAGTGAGAGAATATCTACTGGTAATGTTTTCCAAAGAATGTTTTTAAGGACACTGGTCCTGTGAGGTATTCCTAAAAGAGGATCTTGTTATCAAATAATTTGGGGAACAATACATAACTATATCCCCTCTCAAATGATAACAACACATATTCACATATTAAAAGCTCTGAGTAGTCCTTCAGTAAAGGAAAGAGTACAATCCAATATTATGTCTAACTCAGTGCTAGCCATACTTAGCTGGTTTCTGAACGTCTGTCCTTCACAAGTACATCACAAAGAACTAATGTTGCTTGGAATGTGATCTGGAAAACACTAAGTAAGAGCCATTGCCTCTTATGGAACTCTATATTAAATTGTACAAGTGAGAAAGACAAAATTAATTTTGAACATACAAAGAGTTCGTGTAAGTTTTTATATGTTAAAAGAGTAGTATTTGTTTACAGTTTTCATACAGGGAGGAAACATCTACCAATGAGGTTGCACTCTGTCCCTCCAATAAGTGCTAGGGAAACATTCTTCGGCCCCTTTTTCTACCTAAATATGTGCTTCTCCCTCAAAGGCAAGTGACTTCTCTGATTTGGCCTAATCCTGGTTAGCAGTGTGTGAACTTACTCTTAGGCCCAAATCTGGGAAAAGGTTATATTCTCTTTCTCTCCCTTGGACCACTTGCCTGTCAGAGACAAGGAATCTCTCTTTCCTCCTCTTATGTTTGGACCTTCAGGTGGGCGGGGCCTCTTCACTCAACAACAGAGAAATTCCATCCTCTCTAGTTCAGTTTTACTTGGGAGCTCCCTACATTAGACGATACAGCTGACCTGCTTCTTGCCTTTCATGCCTGAATTCTCTGCGTACCTGCTCGGTTGGCCATTACTTAGAGGTCAAGAGGAACCAGTGGTAGGATTCATGCAGCAACCTTTAACGCAATGCACAAAAACAAACAAACAAACAAAAAAACCCAACAACAACAACAAAAAAGAACTCTGCCAACCCATTACCCAGGTCATTAACATGAACAGCAGAACCTCTATATGCCCTGCTGACCGTGTAGATCATGATTCAGAGAATGGATTGTCAGAGAGGCCACTTAATTCTTCAGGTTCCTTTTGGCTTTTTTCTTTTCTTTTCTTTTCTTTTCTTTTCTTTTCTTTTCTTTTCTTTTCTTTTCTCTTTCTTTCTTTCTTTCTTTCTTTCTTTCTCTTCTTTTTTTTAACCATAACTTTCTGAAACTGGTTCGGAAAGAACTCTTGCTTCTCAGGCTATAATTTTTGGGGGGAAATGATGTAACAGGCTGCTCTATTTCTAATCTTGAGAATATTTGGTTTGGGATGTATTTCAAATGTTGATGTTATACCGATATGAAAATGCCTGTTAGTGCTCAAGATCCAGGGCAAAGGTCATTTCCACCAAGCTCAACAGAAAGTAATAAACAATTCTGAAATATTGTCTTAAAATAAGAATATAAAATATTATGACTTCTCAAGCCTTCGAGTCTATGTTGGCTTATTATTACCAACCCAGCAGGTATAACAAAGGCGCATGCCTTTGACCTGACATTTAGGCCACCTGGAGAGGTCCACTCCTATTCACCAGGCCTGGCTTATCATTCTTTCAGAAACTCTTATTCTATGCCAGATACATCTTAATTGTACTAATTCTTTCTGTTGCATCAATATGTCAATAAAGATTCTCCATCTTGCCCACTGCATTTGTAATATCTGGAACTGTGATAAATAATGCATTCCTGATGATACATTGAGGCTATTTGTATGAAAGCACTACTAGGGCTAAGATAGCTGCAAGATAAGACCATCATTAATCTGAATTCGTAGGACCTTTGTGAGGGTTTATTTCTGTAAAAATAACAGTGTCTTTGGGTTTGGTCTAAAATACAAAGAAAATGCAATCTCTGCATCTGTCTCGATGCCATGTAGAAGCAAAATGCAAAACTCTTTAAGTACTTAGCAGTGACTTTTACTACCATCCCTGTATTCTTTCCCTTGGCAGAAGCAAAAAATTGTTATATGAGCTCTATCATCCTCTAGCTACATATTTCCTTCATAACTAAAAACCATTAGCTTGTTATATAGCCTAATAATAACCTGTATTACACACTGCTGTTGTAACAGATGACATTATGTAAATGCAGATTTTTTGTCTTTAGTTTCCATTGTTACAACCAGTGACATAAAATCGAGATAACCGACTTAGTGTTTATTGTTAGAAAAGACAGAAGGAAGTCCAGTAAGAATCTTGGCACATAATTATCTTGCAAATTTTGTGTGCATAGTGGAGGTTCACACTCTCTGCTTATCTATCCCCAAGTCCTAGGCCATTTCCAGAAAAATCTGAGAAGTAGGGATCAGGTGCTTGGGAAGATGGTCAGAACGTTCCCTGCATGCCTTTTTCACCTGCTCCAATGCTTTATCGATCTAAAATGTGATTAAGCAGTAAATAAACTTTCCCATTAAAATAAAACAACTGCACTCTAAAAGCAAAGATCATCTTTTGAGTACTGCACTGTAAATAATATCTTGCTAGGAATTGTCCCACTTAACCAGTGTGCTACCAAGTCTCAGGTCTCTTGAATGTGCTGACACTGCTCAGGAAATTTTGGTTTGATTCCCAGCATTGGCAGACAAATTGGGGATCATAAACCCTTGTATACAGCAATGGTTTTCTAGATCAATGGGAGACACTCAAGACAAGGAACAGAGTAACAGGAGAGAGGGTGGATTCACCTCTCTGTAATCCACAAACCTTTCCGATGCCCTTACAAGGATTTTGAGTGCATTTCTGCCAGTATCAGCAATGGTGAAGTTCACCTTCACTAAAATCTAATTCCAGCACTAACTGGCAGGCCAGCACTAGTGAAAATAACATTCCGGTTTCCTCCATGACCTCAGTCCCGACATGATAACGGGAGCCCTCAACAACTCATTTCTAGCTTGGAATTCTTGATGGTTTATTTAGTTTGACTGACTGTCGGAGATTGCCATTATGAATACAGTTGCTAGGGAAGGCCTGCCGTAGTGCTGTTTGGCTTTTAAAGGGGTCAGGATTTTGCAACATCTCAAATAACACTTATGGCTTAATGTCTGCAAACAATGCAGCATTTAACATTTACTATGCATGAAGAGGATCATAGTTCATCATTTATTATTCAAAAATTATGTAAAATATTTTTATGATGGAATATGAAGACTGTGTTCAAAATATTCACGGGTATAAACAACACAATACAATTTCCTTAAAACATCGATATGTAATCAAAAAGGTATTTTGAGTTCTGTGACTTGGAGCCCAATTTTAAATATTTCAAAATTCAGACTTTTAATCATGTATCTTTCAAGCAGATTAGGTTGAACTGTGGTACTCCTCAACGAAGTGAACATTCATTTCTGTCTCCAAAGAAGCTCCAATTGGTAATGGTGGTTGGTTTTGTTAGAGCTGAAACATGTACATTTCTCACTTTGAAAATTGATTTCCTGCCTCATCTTCTCATCGTATGTATTTTAACAACGTGTTTGGTGTCTTATGAAAGAAGGTAATTGTGAATATGGGTTCTTAGAGCCTGGAAGGAAGAGAAGCCATAGTGGTCCAAAGAGATTGTATGAGTACTGTGGCCAATGGGACTTGTGGTCCTTATTTGTCGTTAGAGTCTTAAAACTCCTCCCACACAGGAGGGTAGAGTTGAAAAAACATAAAAGCCAAATGACTTGGACGGGAATGAGAATTGGCCCAGTAAAAATTGTCTGTTAACCTGATATATAAATGATACAAATGTCTAGCTACTGGTTGTGTAATTTTGTTAGAAGAGTGTAGTCTGTTTTGTTAGAAGAGTGACCCCGATGAGTTTAAACGCCGCACATTTGAAAGGGAGCCTACACACAGCCATCGAGAGTCTTGAATCCCTTTGTAGACTTGATCCGTTTGTTTTGGAAATGAATCATTTCCAAATTTTATTTTAATTATGTGGGACACTAGATAGTACATCCGACCAAAGCGATAAATTCTTCATAATATTGAAACTCATTATAACTCACATTAAGTCTTTCTAAGAAGATGTGACAATTTAGCTTCATCGGAGAATTTTAAAGATCGTGAGTTAATGAAGTAAGCCTCTTCCCTCTTTTACCTGCCTTTCCTCCTCTCTAGCTGTTGTCTTCGTTTTGAAGACACTCTTTACACTAGTGTCGTCATCTTCAGTTTGAATTGTTTTTATTTTCGCTTCTCCTGGCGCTGTACATTTTTAAACACTCATGTGCTTAATAAATATGTAGTAAGTACCAATTACATACAAGCATGATGCTAGGTACTAAAAAAAGTTCTCTTAATTAAAATTTTTACTTGCCCAAAATAACACACTCAGCTAGAGGTAGATCCAACACTGGAAATCAGATCTTTGCACTCGATCAGTCCCTAAGATACTTGGCAATTTTATTTTATGAACATGATTCAAACTTCTGCTTAAGTAGAATATTTCATGTTTTGACTTTGGAGTTTTGTTTGCTCCCAAATTACATTTATAAGGTTTGAATTATTGGCTGCCACTGGCTTTAATTAAACTCATTATGGCCCCACATGTCTGGCACTTGTTAGGGAGGAAAAAAAATAAGTTTAAAAATAAGCCAAGTGACTGGATACAAGCACTCTCAGCAAATAGCCACAATAAGCCATGCTGGGCCACAACTCAGCTAGCAATCTGTTGCTTGACCCTCACCAATGTTTTTTATGCTAAAAAAATGCGTGTTCATCTTCCTTATTCTTCAGTATAGCCTGTACTCTGCTCAGGTGAATGGCTTCAGTGACTCGGTTTGAATGGAGATGCAGGCAAAATCATTTTCTTATTATTTCTTTTATGAAGCATGGGCTCTCGACGAAGATAAGCAGTAGAGAAACAGTACCAGCTAATCAGGTCCTTCTTAGTCCACGTCACCAGAATATCTAAACGTTCAGTAGACAAAGGAAAATATCAGCCGTACAGGCTCTCTGATGGCAGTACGTGCACACTGCTCGCGTCATCCAGAAGGCTGGCTGAATGTCTTGGATTAATTGGGTGTTCCTTATTGTGTAGATAATGCTATTGGGACAATTAAAAAAAAAAAAGAATTCCCGTGTCCAAACTCTTTTATGATCTGAGTTGCAGAGCGGTTTTAATTTTTTCACTCTGGAATGCATTGATGTATTTATTCATTTAATATTCCAGCTTAAGTCCCACGAATGGTAGAACAGAGGCCTAGAAAGGCAAAAAGATTTAGGCAAGATCTCCAGGACCAGGAGATGACAGAATGTGATCTGAGTAAAAGGCTCTTTTCCCCACGTTGCACTAAGTCTGGGACTACTGTCAGCATCAGAATACGTGTTTGCCCACTGTAACAGGGACTCTGCGCTCCAGGAGTCCCCAGCCCATCCCATTTGCCAAGGGGGACCAGGGGGCGGGGGAGGCAATATCCAGTTGTATATCGCTTTATAGATTTTAAAGTTTGTTTACTCAAAGAAGTCTCACTCTCATTTATTTTTGCATGCATTTATTCAACAACTAGTTACTGAGACTTTTTCTACCAGTGTCCCGTGTTCCTACCCCCATTAGATATCTAGCCCTGCTCCTTGTCTTTCTTTCCATTTCATGCATCCAATCTGAGCTCTATAAATCTAATTCTATGAGCTCTAGGTGATTTCTCAATCCTTTGTATATCTTTCATCTTCTCAAAGGCCTAAATGAGAAAATAAGAAAAGTGATGAGATCAAGGAATGATGCAGAAATAAATTTATAGGCTACGATATTTAATGATTATTAGTTTCTATGAGTGTCCTGGCTATAGATCCTTATTATCCCCTCCTCCCTCTTCCCAAATCGAAAGGATTATGTGTTTATTTTATGGACTCAGAGGGTAAATGAAGGAGCATAAGTTTGTGTTAAGTTCTTTAGTGGCCAGGAGGCAAAGAAATAGTGGTCAGGAGTATTAGCAATGGAGAGTCAGTAATTCTTACAGGAAACAAGTAAAGCTGTGCGTGTGTGTGTGTGTGTGTGTGTGTGTAGGGGAGGAGTGAAAGGATGAGATGAAAGGTAGAAAAGCTACAATAATGGTGACTGAAAAAGACAATGGCAATGGAGGTGCCAAGTAGTCTCTTTTTTTTTTCAACGTTTTTTTATTTATTTTTGGGACAGAGAGAGACAGAGCATGAACGGGGGAGGGGCAGAGAGAGAGGGAGACACAGAATCGGAAACAGGCTCCAGGCTCCGAGCCATCAGCCCAGAGCCTGACGCGGGGCTCGAACTCACGGACCGCGAGATCGTGACCTGGCTGAAGTCGGACGCTTAACCGACTGCGCCCCCCAGGCGCCCCCCAAGTAGTCTCTTGATCAAAGGCTGACTACCCCAGTCTACTGAGAATCCCACCGTAGCTTGCAACTTTGACAAATTCTGTATCACTGCCTGGGGCAGGCATATATTGCCAAAGTCCCAACTGGAATTTTGAATATATTTTCCCATAGAATATTATTGAAAGTTGTTAAATTCTTCAGTGCTATTTATATAATATATCAGGTAAATGATAGATTACATAAGAATTGTTTCCTTGGACATGTGCTTTGACTTCTTAAAAGCAGATTAACAAATTGGCTTTTGGAACACAAACCATTCCTAAAGAGGAGCGGACCTACATTAGATTACAGTGTCATTTCTAATTGTAGTGTGTTGACATCTTGAGTCTAGTCACTATTCAATTAAACACAAACATCATGGTATAAAAGATCAACAGGGATTTAATCATTAAGGAAAAGTTGATATTTAACATGATACAGGCTTTGAAAAAAGTGGACTTTGTTTCTTTAGTACAAAAGAGGGTAAACAGAAAAGACACACTCATTAAATGCTTACGGCTATCAGGCTATATGCTAAATGCTTTGTATTATCTCAATTAATTTTCACAGCAATCAAATGAAGTGGTCATTAGTATTCTCATTCCCAGATGAGAGAACTGAGTCTCAGAGAGGTTGACATTTGCAAAGGTTGAAGTGAGAAATTTTTCCTAACTTACGTTTATTTGTTTACTTGTCACTATATAGAGTGGAATGATTTAACAGACTGCTTATTGTTATAGCTCCTTCCTTTCTTGGTTCTTCCAGTGACCAAATAAACCACAAAAGAATCTAATTAGACTTTTCAATTTGCCTAGTTTAATGGCAACGGTGAATTAGATCATTATAAAATCAACTCAGTTCTCTCATTAATTATAGCCAAATATATGGAACAATTTTTTTTAAATTCTTTAATATTTATTTATTTTGGGGAGAGAGAGACAGAGCATGAGCTGGGAAGGGAGGCAGAGAGAGGGGGAGACACAGAATCCAAAGCAGGCTTCAGGCTCTGAGCTGTCAGCACAGAGCCCAGCGCAGGGCTCGAACTCACGAATGGTGAGATCATGGCCTGAGCTGAAGTTGGACACTTAACTGACTAAGCCACCAGTTGCCCTAGAACAAAGTTATTAAGAAATGTTTATATGAGCATAGTTTAGTGCAGCCAAAGTTCAGAAGGAAAGTGAAAACTAAAATAATCCAGAGTTTTCACACTTTGTTTCTTTTTTTAAATTTTGTAATTTATTTTTTATTTTTATAATTTACATCCAAGTTAGTTAGCATATGTTGCAACAGTGATTTCAGGAGTTGATTCCTTAAGCCCCTTATCCATTTAGCCCAACCCCCCTCCCACAACCCCTCCAGGAACTCTGTTCTCTATATTTAAGAATCTCTTATGTTTTGTCCCCTCCCTGTTTTTATATTATTTTTGCTTCCCTTCCCTCAGGTTCATCTGTTTTGTATCTTAAAGTCCTCATATGAGTGAAGTCATATGATATTTGTCTTTCTCTGACTAATTTCACTTAGCACAATACCCTCTAGTTCCACCCACATAGTTGAAAATGGCAAGATTTCATTCTTTTTGATGGCTGAGTAATACTCCATTGTATGTATATACCACATGTTCCTTATCCATTCATCCACCGATGGACGTTTGGGCTCTTTCCATACTTTGGCTATTGTTGATAATGCTGCTGTAATCATTGGGGTGCATGTGCCCCTTCGGGTCAGCACACCTGTATCCCTTGGATAAATACCTAGTAGTGCAATTGCGAGGTCATAGGGTAGTTCTATTTTTAATTTTTTGAGGAACCTCCATACTGTTTTTCCAGAGTGGCTGCACCAATTTGCAATCCTACCAGCAGTGCAAAAGAGATCCTCTTTCTCTGCATCCTCCCCAACATCTGTTGTTGCCTGAGTTGTTAATGTGAGCCATTCTGACAGGTGTGAGGTGGTATCTCATTGTGGTTTTGATTTCTATTTCCCTGATGATGAGTGCTGTTGAGCATCTTTTCAAGTGTCGGTTGGCCACCTGAATGTCTTTTTTGGAGAAGTGTCTATTCATGTCTTTGGTCCATTGCTTCACTGGATTACTTGTTTTTTTTTTTTTTTTTTTTTTTGGTGTTGAGTTTGATAAGTTCTCTATAGGTTTTGGATACTAACCCTGTATCTGATATGTCATTTGCAAATATCTTCTCCCATTCCGTCGGCTGCCTTTTAGTTTTGCTGATTGTTCCCTTCACTGTGCAGAAGCTTTTTATTTTGCTGAGGTCCCAACAGTTCGCTCTTGCTTTGGTTTCCCTTGCCAAATGCCAGAGCTGCCACTGTTGTCTGAACTATTATAATCCGTGTGGTTGTAATAAGATACTATTAATGTTAACATGTTTTTTGAGAGGCAGAGACAGAGCGTGAGCGGGGGAGGGGCAGAGGGCGAGGGAGACACAGAATCCGAAGCAGGCTCCAGGCTCCGGGCTGTCAGCACAGAACCCGACGCGGGGCTAGAACGCATGAACTGTGAGATCATGACCTGAGCCAAAATCAGACGCTTAACTGACTGAGCCACCCAACTACCCAGGTGCTATTGACGTTAAATTTCAATTGAATTGGGGCACTTGGGTGGCTCATTCGGCTGAGCGTCTGACTTCAGCTCAGGTTATGATCTCACGGCTTCGTGAGTTGAAGCCCCACCTTTTGCTCTCTGCTGTTAGCGCAGAGCCCACGTCAGATTCTCTGTCCCCCCTCTCTCTCTGCCCCTCCCCTTCTCATGATCTCTCTCTGAAAAAAATAAATTGAATTTTATTTTTATAAAATCTATATCAATGATCTTGGGTGGTTCGATGTACAGTGTTTCAACACTTACTTTGAGCACTGGTACTCAATGGTATAGATAAGACCTTTATTCTGCTTTTAAACGGCATTCCTATGATTACCCCAGTTGCCATTTTAATAATACAGACAAAATTCGATACCAGGAATGAGAGGTTACTAGGGAAGTTATTTTATTGGCCATACAATACATTTCAAATATTCTTAAATTCATATCCTGTTGTAAACTCTCAGCAACTATAGCAAAAGTGATTTGGTTCAGTGCTTCCTCAAGAGAAAAAGAAGAAAGAGAAGTTAAAGGACGTATCGGGCTAGAAAGTTTAATAACGATGACCTCTTAGGAAACTTTCAACAGGCCTCACTGGGCCACCAAAATATGCAAAGGTACAAGTAAGAAACATGAGTGAGGCCTAGCTAACGTGCACCATCAGATCTCCCGCATGAGCAACGATGGATTACTGTGTTTCTGGATTTTTACAAGGGCTTCTGTACCAAACCCTGTAATCCCACACAGCCTTTTCCCAGCTCTTGCCACTTCCTTTTTCTTTTTTTTTTTAAAAAATTTTTTTTTTTCAACGTTTATTTATTTTTGGGACAGAGAGAGACAGAGCATGAACGGGGGAGGGGCAGAGAGAGAGGGAGACACAGAATCTGCAACAGGCTCCAGGCTCTGAGCCATCAGCTCAGAGCCCGACGCGGGGCTCGAACTCAGGGACGGCGAGATCGTGACCTGGCTGAGATCGGACGCTTAACCGACTGCGCCACCCAGGCGCCCCGACCACTTCCTTTTTCATGACATATTTTATTTTGGACCCTTTTCCCCGCACTGTCCTCTCCAATACCCTTTTCCTTTCCCCCACTGAATAGTTTAGAAAGTTTCTTGATTTCAAGATGAAGGTCAGAAAAAATGATGATTTCAGCTCAAGAATTGTATTTATTTTCTAGGTAGGAGCCAAAAGCACCATCTAAAATCGAGCAACTGGAAATGCAATCTTAGATGCATCATTAGAACAAATATAGCTTCTATCATTTTATGGATGAATCAGATTTCCCCCTCTCACTAATCTCATCAAAGGCATCTTTTTTGTTGTTGCTGTTCTCCCACACATTTCTCATCCAGTGTGAAAATGAGTCAACTGGCGGATGCATTTAGTGTGCTTTTATGAAGAAAGTGTTCTTGTCTAAGAGGAGAACTCAGGAACAAGAAAACTAATGTTTATTCACTCATCATATTTAATATTTTAAGCCCAGTAGGTTTTCTGATATGTGACAATTTTCTTCTCATGTGACAGCCTTCTCATTTGCAAAAGACTGTGCATTTTGTATTCATTCAGCAACATGTGCATTGTTCATATTTTTCCGCAGGAGAATTCTAATGTTTATGTGCTGCTTTGCATCATGTCTATGTCTCAAAGTTTCCAGCTGAATTTAGGAATATGTCACGTTGCAAATCTTAGGAAGCCTACAGAAGAGATGGGTTGTTTTTTTCTCTTTCTACCATATTTTCTTTGTCAAATGACTTTGATTTAGTGTTGACCAGAGGCTTCTTGTATTAGTTTATCCTTTCTGTCTGTACTAGCCCCTTTTTGGAATCAAGAGTATAGGATGGGCCAACATATAGTGTCATTTCTGAAAATAGTGACTTATTGGTATATCTGACAATCATGTTGCAAGGTTTGAAACAGAAGTCAAATCAATTGAAACTAAACTGATTTCTCCAGATGTCACCTCTCAATATATGGAACCCTTGTTATTTTATTAGAAAACGTTAATACAAACATATAAGAAGAGGTAAACCATCTACTAGTGACCTATATAACACCTATATTAATGACCAGATTAAATCATTAACATGTATATATTATTGTTCTCAGATATAATTTTTTAAAATTGCTCGCTTTTATTTTTATTTAAAAAGTTCAAAGAGTGAGTCATATGTAGAACTGTTGAATCGCTATATTGTACACTTGAAACTAATATAATACTGTATATTAATTGTACTTCAATAAAAATAAGTAAAAGACTTCACAGTTTATAACCGGCAAAAAAATGCTCAGGAGAAATATTTTTGAAATCCTGTAATACGTTCTTTTTACAATTGGAATTCATGGATCCTAAGATTTTTTTCATTGTTATGACTGACTAAACTTGCGGTCCTCAAAAATTTAAGCAAATCGGGGGCACCTGGGTGGCTCAGTCAGTTTAGTGCCCAACTCTTGATTTTGGCTCAGGCCACAATCTCACAGTTCCTGAGATCGAGCCCTGTGTGGGACTGTGTGCTGGTTAGTGCAGAGCCTGCGTGGGATTCTCTTTCTCCATCTCTATCTGCCCTGCCCCTCTCCCGCTCATGCACCCATGAGCACACGTGCTCTTTCTCTCTCCCTCTCCCTTTCTTAAAATAAATAAATAAACTTAAAAAAAATATTTAAAAAGTTTTAAGCAAACCCTTTCATCTTAATTTTGGCACATCCTTCATATTTTAAAGATTGCCATCCATTGTTGTGGGGTAGAGTGATATTTACAAAGGAGTGCCATCTTTTTTTACCCATTATCATTCATACAACTTAGTCTTCAGTAGAAGCAGAGGCAAATTTCTTCTTTTTTTTTTTCAGTGTATGTGCTTAGTTTTATTCAATGGTGGTTTATTCAGTTTGCCTTTCAATAAGTATATCTAATAAAAATTATCTTTAGCCTTTTTGTCCCACCGCTGGCCACATATTCATGTCAACATTTGAAACTAACATTAAGTCAAAAGAGTGAGGAAGAAGGGAACCGACATTTATTGAGCATGTCATCCATGCTGGGTCCTTTCCACACGTCTCATTTAATCTTCACATGCTGTGCTGTGGGTATTATTTCCTGAGTCTGGGAAATGAGGCACAGAGAGGCTAAGAAACTGACCCAAGACACCCCAACTAACATTTTCAGAGTCAACTTTGCCCGTTTCGTTTTTCTAAGTGTGTCCTGCTATAACACACTGTATTCATTTCCAAATGGTTTTTCCCTTCCAAATAATAAAGCTTTATGGTTTAAGTATAAAATTCCCTGTTCTCTTTGAAATTTTTAGCATTTAATGTTTATTTATTTTTGAGACAGAGAGAGACAGAGCATGGACGGGGGAGGGCCAGAGAGAGAGGGAGACACAGAATCCGAAGCAGGCTCCAGGCTCTGAGCTGTCGGCACAGAGCCTGACGCGGGGCTTGAACTCACAGACCGCGAGATTGTGACCTGAGCCGAAGTCGGACGCTTAACCGACTGAGCCACCCAGGCGCCCCTGAAATTTTTAGCATTTAATTCCCTCTCTCTCTGTCAAAGTTAGGCAGTCTGAGACTTTCCTATACTTTATACTTAGACTTGCATTTGGAATGTTGTGATAGTAATATTGTAAGCTGCCAAAAATATCATTGTTCTACATTTATTTCATGTTGCACTCGCTAGATGCTTATGATGTCACTTAAACGTATGGATTTTGGAATCATGGTGCTAGAAAGGACATTAGAAATCAGCCTTAACCACCAAGTCTATGTTCACCATTGCAACTAGATTGATCCTTTTAATACTTGTTAGATTGTGTCACTCCTCCTCAAAAACCATCTCATCTCCCTCAGAGGTCAGTCCATAGCCATCACCTCAAAGGATCTTCAAAGCTCTTCTCTACCTGCTCTTGAGCCCTGCTTTCTGATGACACTGACCTCCTTGCTCTTCTCTGAACAAGCCAGACATGTTCTCACCCCATGGTCTTTGCATCAACTGTTCTCTGGGCTTGGAACACTCGTTCCTCCAGATACTGGTATGGCTCACTTCCTTGTCTCTTCCAGCTCAAATGGGACCACCTGATTTACAACTGCATATCCTCATCCTCACTTGCCATGACTCTGACCTGCTTTTCTCCACTCCGTTGTACCCAATAAACCCAACACAGGGTTTGTTTGTTTGTTTGTTTGTTTCCCTATCTTCCCCTAGCAAATTACAAGCTCTGTGACAACTGAAATTTTTGTTTTTGTTTTTTTTCACTGACTTCTTGGCAGCACCTGGGACAGTGCCTGACACATGGTTAGTAGTCAATAGATATTTGTTCAATGAATAAATAAATGTAAGTCCAACACCCACTGCTCGTAGAGGACACCACACTGGGTTCAGTGAAGGGTCATGGGAAAATAAGAAAAAAAGACATAGTCATATTCCAAGCTTGTTAGTAAGGGCAAAGACAAATATAAGTCTGAGTCAGTCACGTCTTGACAAGTGAACTTGTTTCTATTAAATAAGCCACTTGAGCAACACTCCGTGTTGTTCTAAAATAAAAGATGCTGTTATATAGATCTGACATATGCTGTTCCATGGGTGGGGAGGGGGTGACTGTGGTCACATATATAAATCCCATACAATCCATACAAGTCTTTATTACTTTTATCAGTTCATTTTTCTTTGATCTTATAACAGTGAAGGAAAAGTAAAATGTATAAGCATTCATGAAGTAAACTTGAACAAACCCTCTTTTACCTACCGTAGCATGGCTAAAAATTGAAACGTAACAAACCTCTTTCATTCAACCTTCTCTTGATCCCATCACTTTCTAATGAGAAATGTAGTTTTGGTTCTATCGATCGGGTGTGGAGTAAGGTGGGGAGAAAAGATGTGGTTTTAATTAAAAATGAAATAACACTGTGATTTATATTCTTTGTCCCCATGTGAGATATGTCACTCCTTGACTCCTGAACTTTCTTTTGTAAATAATTTCACAGGAACAAATTCTATCCATGTGTTGCAAAGAAAGCCTAGGTGTATGTACGCTTCTTAATGTTATTAACTTCTTTTCCTGGAGAGTAGGATTGTAGCAAAGGGATGAGAACAGTTGTTAAAACATTTTTACTTTTATTTTCAACTGTGCAATTTAAAATTATTTTTAAAGGAATATAAACTCAATTTTTAGTGTATCAAAAGTTAATTTGGCAAAAACCCATATGTTCTGTTAAGGTATATTCTGCATATGTGACTAACAGTGATGGGGCCATTGAATTTGCTCAGTAAATATTTGTTTGATTGAGTAAATAAATGCATGAATGATTTTTTTTTTAGTTCCCAGACATGAAACAGGAAGAGAAGAAAATGAAACTGTTTCATGGAATTCTAAAAAAGACGTTAGTAGCTGGAAGGAAAGAACATGGTCTACGTAGTGTCCCACAGAACGGGGAAAACCTGGACTCTTTCCAGAGTCAGCCCAGGAATGCCAAAAGACCTGCAGGGCAAGAACAGGGCAGAGTTCAGGCTTGAAGCCAGGAGGCCTGAGGCAAAATCAGAGCCCCAACTGGGACAGTAGCCATAGGCAAGATCGTGGGCCTGCAGGTAAAGTTCCAAGGGCCAAAGCCAGGTTAAGGGCCAATCATCCAGTCCTGCATATAAAGATGGGCAGAATAAAAGGGGAAGTGTGACATGTCCAGATTCAAAGTCTCATTATGTTTAGTCATTTGAGAATTATTAGATGAGGTATTCTAGAAAATTTCTTTGTGATATTTATAGGGAATGTGCTAACCTTTAGGAGAATTATTTTCCAATTATTTTCCAGTGTGGACTGATACCATGACTATGTCTGCTTCAGTTAAAATCAATAACTATCAGCATTTGCCATGTAAACATTTGTGTATTCACTGTCTTCCATTGAGTTGATTTTACTTTTGTAAGCAACATTTCCTCCTCAAAATCAGAATGTAGATGACATGCGAAAGCATGAAGAATCTGTTCCCCACCCCCCACAGTAAGACTTTGTAACCCATGCTCAGACTCATAGTGCCCCAGGCAACTGTGGGGGTTCCAAAATGCTACTGAGGGCTTCTGTCTTCTTTCCCATAGTGTTGATGAAGAGTTTACCATTTGGGTGAATGTATACATACTGGGGTGATTAACAGAACGATGCTGGACGATTAACTGCAGAGAAGCTTGAAGATCCAGCCGCTGATGCCCTATTAAAGTTGTGTTTCTTTGTGTGCAGATGAATGTGCCTTTGTGGATGGGGATGTGGTGAGATGAACCAGGAAAACCTTGAATTCAGTAGTGTTTTGTGGCCAATTTTAGGGCAAGAAAGGCAAAAGAAAGGAATTGGGCAAAGATACAGAGTCCTAGAACAAAGAAAACATGAACCAAACTGGCATTATCTCTAGTGTTATCAAGTTACTATAGCAGATAAGCTTCGTGGGACAGGCAGGGGAATAGAGGGAAGTTCGTTGTGTTGCTCCATGCACACATTCTCTGTGGATCCCGTGTCATCCAGGCTATGTCCCAGGCAGGAAAGATGCTTAAGATGATTAAATAAAAGGGTTTCCCTGCTCGTGTGATACATAAAGCAGTCTTTTTGGAACCCAGCCAGGACTCCCCCCTAAAGCAAAGACCCACAACCCAAGAAGCAGCATTTTCAACTCCTGAGAATGTTTTCTACAAACAAGTTCCGTGCTTGTGTGCTCTAATTTCTCTGTGTAGACATAACTGAGGCTCTTACAAATGCCCAGAAGCCAATGACGTTACATATAGCATAGAGCAGATGATAATATGCTTAGGTGGATTTGTAACTAATGGGACATTCAAACTCGAGGGGTGAGGATTAGTGTGTTGATACTAACCTTTGGGAAGATCTTCAGTGGTACGCCAGGAAGCCCTTCTGGCAAGTTTTCAGATGACATAAAGCAAGGTGGGATAGCTAATACACTTCAGACCAAATCAGGAACCCCTTAAGTCAGAGGGTTTAAAATGACACATTTGAATTTGTAAGGTTACACGATGCCATATGTAGAAAATATATGGATGTTAAAAGACCTCACACATACCCATACACAAATGAATTCAGTTGTCAAGGACATATACCTATCTGAGAATTTATGTTATACATATTTGAATAGGTGACTATTGAGGGGCATGCGTATGAGAATCCAGGAACAAAGTAAAGTTAATAAACTAAACTAAAACAAAAGAGTGGCATTATAGGGTTTAAGAAGAATAACATGCCAAGTGTTGAAGAGTATTAACATCACAACTTTTTGTATTTGAGGTCCAAAGAAAAAAGAAAAAGAGAGAAAAGTAAGTGAATTTATTAGAAATTAATATGAAGTCCAAAATGTTGGTACACATATAGCTGAGAATCTATTCTTTAATGGCGATAGGATTAAAGAAACATTGGGTTTTTAGTTGGCTGCAGTTTGGGTCATCACTGAGATGTGGCTGCCAAAGAAAAACTAACTCTGGCTGCTTTCAAGGGAACATAATGAACGAAGAAGATTATAGGATACCTCTACTCATAAAATCACACCATGGTGGTGATAATCAGTTCTGGTTGCCAAAGTTTAGACTTCATTCTACATTCAGTGAAGAAAACCATGTCCTAGGAAGAAGCCTAATATAATCCATCAGGGTATGAAACTTAGTTCACAACTCAGATGTGCAAAAAATAAGTATGTTTTCATCCTCTTCTGTTATAATTTCTTCCCTTTTCCCTCTGCTTTGCTGAGTTAGCGGAAAGAATTTCAATCTAACTAAGGACCCCACCACAAACTGTTATTCAATTGTAGGGTCTTAGGAATTGCCCTTATGTCAATGCTGGAGGCTACACATTTTTCAGCCATTGTCATACAGGTAACTGATGAGATAGTCATTGTTCACAAGGGCCTTTTTCAACTTAACTATACTTGGCTGTTTCTCTGTCACCTTGAGGCAGGGAAGCCTGGGGTGAAGCTGATTCTGGCATTATCTTCTGACAGACCACTCAACTCCTCTGCTTGGCATCTGGTTGCCTCACAGGTTGTCTTAATGGGAAGTGGGGGTCCAGGTCTCTGCTTTTGGGAGCCATAAGTTCTCTCCCTCTGCTCTTCTCCCCCAGATCCTGGGAAATATTTTAGTAGGAGGGAAAATCTTTCTCCTTTCATGTTCTCCAAGACCTAACCTTTAAAGTGTTAGGCTTTTAAAAAACAAAGCCGTAAAAATGTCTTTTACTTTGCCATTTCCTTTTCCCAAAGTCACATGAATACAGAGCTATCTCCTTCAATGAGAAAAGGGAAAGAAAAGAAACACAGCAGAACAAAACAAAAAACAACAAAGAAAGATAACTTACTTTCTTTTTTTAAAAAATCAAAAAAAACATATTTATATTTATTTTTGAGAGAGTACCAGCGCACCCCTGAGCGGGGAGGGGGGGAGAGAGGAGGGAGAAGCAGAGAGAGGGGGAGACAGAGGATCTGAGCAGGCTCTGTGCTGACAGCAGGGAGCCCAATGGGGGCTCAAACTCATGAACTGTGAAGATATGACCTGAGCCAAAGTCTGATGCTTAACCGACTGAGCCACGCGGGTGCCCCAATTATTTTCTAGCCATAAAGTAAAGAAGTTTGTAGTGGCAAGAGTTATTCAATTATATAGGGGCTGCCTTGGATATGCTGTTATCATCAGAAGATATGTTTCCACTGATTTACCTTTTAGTGATGTTGTAAAAGTGTTTTAAGCATTGGATGCGAGATTGGATGAGTCAAGGTTCCTGGCTTGTGTGAGAGTCTAGGGTAATGGTAATCCTACTTTTTACCTTATCAGATGTTAAATGGCAGGACATGGTGACCAGGAGGTTACAAAGTATCTAATAAAAAAGGGAAAATTTTAAATTCACAATGTTATAGGAAATGCAAAAGCCTTATTACATGGCACGTGATCAAAATATTGGGTAAAATTTTATTGTAGTTTTAAATAATGTCTCTTTGAGAAAACAAAACTATGTATTATCATAAATGCAAGTAAGCTTAAAGCATACCTACAAAAACCATAACCTATTTTTAGGGCAAGAATCTTGACTCATCAAATATTCATGCTAGGTTATAAGCGAGAAAACGAAAGCCCTTTAAAATAAAAATAAAACTCCACGTAACAGAAATATTTTGATATGTATAAAGTATATGGACATTTTTGCTTTCTCATTTTTAGCTGCCTCTCTTTAAAATAGTCACAAATATTTTCTTCTCCAAATTCTTTCACAGATATGTGTGTCATCCTTGCACAGAGGCGATGCTAATCTCTGCATCATTCCAATTTTTTTTTTTAATTTTTTTTCAACGTTTTATTTATTTTTGGGACAGAGAGAGACAGAGCATGAACAGGGGAGGGGCAGAGAGAGAGGGAGACACAGAATCGGAAACAGGCTCCAGGCTCTGAGCCATCAGCCCAGAGCCTGACGCGGGGCTCGAACTCACGGACCGCGAGATCGTGACCTGGCTGAAGTCGGACGCTTAACCGACTGCGCCACCCAGGCGCCCCCATTCCAATTTTTAATATACATGCTGCCGAAATGAACACTCTCCAAATGCTTGCAAATAATATGTATGTACCTATGGTTTAAAGTACTCCATTAAAAATAATATGAGAGAAATACAAACAAAGACATAAGTACACAATTGATAGTGAATTAAAGTTTTGAGATGACTGGAAACGATAAGGTCAACCTGAATATCAATTTGGATCTGATGTTTCTGCCCCACCCCTTCTGCAAGGAATCTAACTTACAGTGGCTTACTGCTTTCGGTAAAAATTTGGCAAATGACCTAATGTTCCATTTTTTTAATCCAAGATTTTGATGTTGCTAACAGGAGCTGGAAGCTTCAAGTAAAGCAACCGAGGTGGTGATTGGGTATCTAGATATCATCTGCAATCCTTTCCAAACAGAGTATGTAATGGTAGCTGTGAGAACCTATGAATCTGAACGTTGCTTTACATTTCCTGGGCAATAAACTAAGTATTACCCGCTTTGCTACCCAAAGATGTGAACCACTGCATTTTCTCCTCAGTCTTTGTGTGTAGCTTTACTTGCTGCTAAGACTTGTGATTTCCTCTACCTACTTCTCATTAGAATGGCACTAGTCCTCAGAAATGGTAGTAAAATGGCCTTCTGAGGGGGAGTGCAGCACTCTTAACTTGGTCTTATTACTAAATTACTTTGAACTGAGCTGTGTAACCAATTTCTGTACATTGATTTTATATCTGTGACTTTGCTGAATTCACGTATCAGTTCTAGCAGCTTTTCGGTGGAGTCTTTTGGGTTTTCCATGTAGAGTATCACATAATCTGTGAAAGGTGAAAGTTTGACTTCTTCCTGGCCAATTTGGATGCCCTTTATTTCATTTTGTTATCTGATTGCTGAGGCTAGGACTTCCAACACTATGTTAAACAACAGTGGTGAGGGTGGTCATCCCTGTCGTGTTCTTGATCTCAAGGGGAAAGTTCTCAGTGTTTCCCCATTGAGGATGATATCAGCTGTGGGCTTTTCACATATGGCTTTTGTGATGGTAAGGTATGTTCCTCCTATCCCGACCTTCTTGAGGGTGAATTGAGCTGTGTAAAAAAATGGAATTAATAAAGAAGATATTTGAAAGCATTGAAAAATGCACACACACACACACACACAAATAAAAACTAATCACTGTTTTTTCATTTCCCCCTTTCAAAATTGTTTACGGATAATCCATATGCTTTGCTGTTTGATAGGTTTTTCTTTCAGTCTCTTGTATCAAGAGAGTTCTTGTGAGGAAGAAAGGCTTGGCGTTTGGGTGAGATGTGCTTCAAATAACTTTATTCTGATGACGAAGGGAATATGTATATCAAGTAAGCCAAAAGGAAGCAATACCTTTTAAATTCAAACTACTGTCTTAAATTCATTTATTCATTGAGTGAGAAAAGGAAAAGAAAAGAAACACAGGCAAAAATAAAACAAAAACAACAAGAAAAGACAGCTTTCTTACATGCAATAAATATGTATTGAGCACCTACAATGTATCAGGCACTATTCTCTGTACTGGGGATAAGACAATGAACAAAAAAACTACAATTTCTGCCCTCATGAAGCTTACATTCTAGTGGGACAAAACCGACAAAAAAAAAAGAGTCAAACATATGGTATTTAGATACAATCATTTTAGCTGCTGGGCATAATTTCTCTTGATGTTTGCCATTTTAGTTAGTATGCCTAATTTCAGTATAGATCTGTACGTACAAACATTTTCCCTCTTGCCTGTCCTTACATAATCTTGCCACTCTATAAATGCTGTTCAAACTCCCAAACACATATTGAGCTCTGAGAGTGCTGGATTCTCTGATAGGTGTTATGGGAGTTATGTAAAAATAAAGGAAATACCTAAATGTTATCTGCCTTCAAAGAACTTTTAATCCATGGTTGTTAAGAAATAGCATTTATCCCAGTCAGAATATTCTGAAGTGTTGTGTACATTGGCAAGGATGGATTACAAAGAACCTACCTTCTTAAAGAAGGTGCCATGGGACTTTATACTGAAGATGAGTCCTGAAACTCTAGAATGGAAGATTGGAGAAGAGAGATTTTATCAGGCCACAGGAAAGGAATGATCAAAGATATAAATGATTGTTTAACACTGGGGAGAAAGGAAAAATCTGACTTCCTGTAAGCAGAGGATAATTTATGATGCATCATTGAGTGTAAATCTGATTGAGGAGGAGAAATCATCGAAAGTTTTAACTCAAATTGAACATCAAGATTCAGAGTTTGACTCAGCATATTACCGAGACTCTATTAATTTGGCCAGATCCTTGTGTATCCTCTAATTGTATGTGTGTGTTGAGTGGGAAGTTTGTGAGTTGATGAGTTCTAGTAGATGGTTTGTCAAGGATAGCAAGTTTGCCAAGGGAAAAAAGTGTCTTGGAATTGCTTTGGTTTTAAGAAAGCAAACTGACGTACATAAATTAATATGGCTTTCCCAGGTCCTCAGGGCAATTCTTGAACAAAAGATCTCAATCCTAATTGAGTGGCATTGGCCTAAGGGTCCAGCCTAAGAACTCAAGAGGAATAACCCAAAGAATATGGCCTGCCCCGCAAACACATTCAAGTCATCAAGTGTTTATTAAATTAGCCTCTTTTGTACTTAATATTTTTCTCGGTGCTGGGAGATAAAGGTGAGTCAGTACCACTTGGTTCTGCCTCATTCATTGTTCAATGTACACTTACTGAGCAATTTCTGTGTGGAAAGACTACCAGCACTCTACTGGGGCTTGGGGGTGTCTTGGGATGCTTCTTTAATAAATATCCTTTGCAGATAATTACCCACCTCTATACCCTGACCTGTCTCATCCCAATTTCAGAATATTAAATGCTGTGTGAGATGGAATCAAGTTTTGTCATTTGCATTTAAGTTGAAGAAAACGGCAACGAATACATGAGATCTTAGGAAACAAGAGCTTGTTCCCATGAAGCCAAAAGAAAGTTGGCCCGCGGAGGATAGATCCCAACTACTCATTGTCTTGCAGGTGTTGCCCTGAAGAGTGATGTCTTTGCTATTTCCTGAGAGGACAGTTTTCTGGCCTCTTGCCAGCTCTCACTTTAAGTCCATTTGTTGTGGACTTGGTGATATCATAACAGTTAAGTGAATTTCACAGTTCTTCCAAAAGCTGATGGGATGTCAAATCTGAGTTGCTTCTATATTTAATGTTTTCCTCTGAAATGTCATCTTATGTGTGTCAAAGTAATAATGAATATACAACTAAAGGAACAAAGGAAAGGATCAACAAAACAATAGAAAGCTTATAAACATTGATTGAGCACTCAAATGAAGTTGAAGAAAGGTAGTTGGAATTGGAAAACGAATAAGATGAGTTTGACTGACAGATTTGCTCCATATATATTAAATATATGCTGATTTAAAAGCCTACTTTTAAAAGTGCCTACTACACTTCTCATATAGCAGATCCTGTGTTAAGTCTTTTTTTAAAGATATTGTTTTGTTACATCCTTACAGGAAGTCTGTGGAATAATTAACACAATGTTCATTTTGTATTTGTGAAAGTGAACATTAGAAAAATTAACAAGTCAGACAACTAGCTAATGACGATGCTGGTTTGGTGTAAAGAGCACAGCTGTCTGTCCTGTCACAATGACTGTAGAACAATATTTTTAAAAAGGTGAAAATCAACCTGCGCTTTCAATAGAGTTCATGATAATAGAGAAGGCACACACAGCAACATGAACTGTCTGAACACATTGTTTGGCTTTAACCATGTATTTTAATTGAATCCATATTTCATTAATTGAAAATTGATCCTATGAAAATCATAACATTGATCAACATCATCCTAAACCCAAATGAAAAAGCCAGATAGAGAGAAATTGATCATGTAAAACATTTGTGTTGCCATGTAGGGCATTTAACGTATATAGCCTAGTAATCAGTTCAGTTAGAAGTTGTCAAAGTGCTTGCTAATGATTGATTTAGCATCAGGTCAAATAAAATGCCAATACCCTTACTACCAAAAATATCTTAAAGAAACAGTAATTTAGTGTTTGTTTGACCTTCATATGATAGATTTTGCAGCAGTGAAAATACCTTTCCTTGTCATTCTTAGAATGTTGAAGATAAAAAAAATCTGTAAGCCAACACTGACTACCCCATGGTAAAAGCTGTTTAGCGACATAATTTATAGGGAACATGTGATAGTTTCCAGGAGTGACATGCGTCATCTTCCCACATGAAACTATGTAGAATGCAATTTTACAGCTGGGTAAATTCTCAAGGCAGGGCACAGAGATTTGGCTGTGGGATTGCCCATTAATGTCAGAAGGAGTCAAGGGGCTCTATTCCTCATGCCCCTCTTAGAGAATGCACCTGTGTCGGCCTGCTAAGAGGAGAGTCCTTTCCTTTTCTGGAAATTCTGAATGCCACTGTTAGCCGATATCATATATAGATGGTTATACAACTTTAGGTTGGTTCTTAGATTTGTCTATGGCCAGTCATGCAGTGAAAATGGAGAAGTCATGCATTTTTTCCCATATAATTTTAGACTTATTTTATTAATATAAATGGCCGGCATGAGCATAAATATTTGATATTATGTGAAATAGAAGTCATGTAATAGAAAACCCATGCATTCAAAGAAGTAAGTTGTAATGTGATGTTATATCATTATAATGCTTATAAAACTGTGATCCATATACATTCAGACCTAGGATAGTACTGTAGTTAAAAAAGCAAAGTGCATGAAATAATGGGTAATTCAAATATCTCAAGTCTTTACTTCCTATTTTTCCACATAAGGAAGGTGGCACATAGGTCCTTGCAATACTTTTTTAAATTCCCATTTTTCTTTCACAATTTATTACCCTCAAACACTTCAGCAGCCTCTAAGCTGCTGCCCTCTAAAAATCCTCCACTTACTCTTGAATACCTGTGTTGTATATCCTTTCTTTCCACCCATTCTCTTTCAAAAGTCCCAGAACCAGCCTGGTTAGACTGGATCCGCCTTAGATGGTGCCCTGTGGGCAAGAAACTGAGAAGGCCATCCCATGATCCTCTTCAGCAGAAGGTAAACACAAAGCAAACAACAATTACTGATTCACAACCAATGGTACATAATAACAGAGATTTAAAAAAAAACACCCATTGGATATCATCCGTGTACTGATTTTTTACAAATGTTATCAATTCACAAATAGTTTACAACATGTATTTTTAAATGCCCACCAAGTACAGGGGACCCCAGAGAACACGAAACTGAAAAAAATGCAGAGACGTCATTTTTGCCATCAAAGAAGGAGTTTAAAATTTAGATGATAAAAATATTCTGGAACAGATGATATTGTATGGCGTTATGGTAGCTACTAGCAACCTGTAGTTATTAAGCACCTGAAATGTGGCTGGAGTAAGTGAATAGCATCTAATTATATTTAATTTACCTTTATTTTTTTAATGTTTTATTTTTGAGAGAGAGAGTGAGAGCATGAGAGAGTGAGAGAGAGAGAGAGAGAGAGGGAGAGAGAGAAAGGAGGGACAGAGAAAGACAGAAAATCCCAAGCAAGCTCCGGGCTGCCAGCACAGAGCCTGATGTGGGGCTAGAACTCATGAACCGTGAGATCATGACCTGAGCCAAAATCAGGAGTCGGATCCTTAACCGACAGAACCATCCAGGTGCCCCTAATTTACCTTTAAATGTGAATGGTCATCAATTAATATTTGAATACTACCATGTTGGACAGAGATAACCTGGAAACTCCAAAATTCTAGCTTGTGAGAAAAATTCCGAAAATTTGTAAGTGGGGTTCATGTTACTAGATGAGTACAAACAAAATTCTTTAAGGCTCAGAGAAATGAAGCCCCTCAATTGAGAAAAAATTAAACCAACAGTTTAATGTAGATTTGAATGATGAGGCAGCATCATTTAGATAGTGCAATTGATTTTATAAATGGCTTTAAGAGGAAAAGAACACCTGCTGTGCATCAAGTATTTTATATACATGAGCTCATTGAGTTCCCACAGCTAGAAAATATTGCCTCTACTTTATAATTGGTGGAACTGAGACTCCAAGGTTAATTAACATACCCAAGTTCACCTGGCTAGCGAGTGGGGACGACTAGGTTTGAAGCCAGGTGTACCTGACTCCTGATCTCAGCTGTGTTACACTCTCCTGTGCCGGTGAAGGCGCGAAGGGGGATCTAAAACAATTCAAGACGAACACGACAGGATGACCTGAGGGTGGCAATGTCATGGTCACGAGTAGTTGAATCAAGCAGAAGGTGAGCTCAGAGGCGGTGGATGGATGCATAAACTAGTCAGAGAAGAAGATAGTAGTGAAGATCTGGAACTGAGGGAAAGGCTGAGGTTCAGGATGGGAGACCGATTTAAGACGGTCTTTGATGTCGGAGTGGGTGGTGGGTCAGCTAAAGAAAAAAAGGCACAAAGAAAGGTGCTTATATTAAATTTCAGAAAACATGTCTTTTGGGTTACAGGACGAGAAGGGGAGCCAATAAAAGGATCAGTGGAGTTAGAAAAGTAGGAAGACATTATATGCAGTAGTGGTCCCCCGTGTCGTGTACTATACGAGAGAGCAAGAAGGGTGAGGAGCAAGCAAGAAAATGGAGAGTTTCCTGCTGAGAAGCACAGTGACCTTGAAAAGAGAGGAAATGCAACTATTTAGGAACACTCTAGTTTCTTCCAAATGTATACTTTCCAAAGGCCCTTCCGTGTATCCCTAGGCCTATACTCTCCTACACACCCAGCTCTGTTTTCAGGATTTTAGGTAGACAAGAAATGAGTACTTTTAAAAAAATGTTTTTCATGTTATTATTTATTTTTGGAGAGAGAGAGAGAGGGAGAGACAGAGTGTCTCTCGGAGTGTCTCTCGGAGGGGCCGAGAGAAGGAGACACAGAATCCGAAGCAGGCTCCAGGCTCTGAGCGGTCAGCACACAGCCTGACGTGGGGCTCAAACTCATGAGCCATGAGATCGTGACCTGAGCCGAAGCTGGATGCCCACCAGGCACCCCAAGATCTGACTACTTTTTAAGTAGAGCTTATGACTTTCAGGAGGCTGTAGCTGGCTTTTCTCCCTGTCTCCACCCCGAGTTCTGCAGCTGCGACTTTGTAGCACTTAATAAAAATTAGTAGGGTGAATGAATGAGTCTAGAAAATTTTTTCCTGGCATATTTTAGCATTTGGGGAAAATATTCATTAATTATTGGACCTCCAGGGACTAAGTATTATTGGAAACACACACACACAAAATCTAACAAATGTTACATATTATTCTTATTCCTAAAGAATTCAGATTCTAAATAGAAGAGAGAGTAAAACCAAAACACAAGATTATCAGGTGCTATGTTTTATGAAACACAAAACTGACCGTGAGCCAGCGTGCAGTGGTGCAAACAAACTGATTTTTTTAGTTTATTTATTTTTGAGAGGGAGAGACAGAGCGAGCGAGCACATTCCTGTGTGAGTGGGGGAGGGGGAGGGGCAGAGAGAGAGAGAATCCCAAGCAGGCTCTGAACCCTCAGCTTGTAGCCCCATGCAGGGCCTGAGCTCACGAACCATGAGATCATGACCTGAGCCAAAATCAAGAGTCAGATGCTTAACGGACTGAGCCACCCTGGCGCCCCACACAAAATGACTTTAAAGACTGAACTACCCTCCTGTGTAGCTTCCTGGCTCCCATCTCCTTCCATATGAACCCAGGACATCTTTCTATTTTAGCAAGTGAGTGGGTAAGCTTTGGCAAAAGAGAACCTCTAATACCTTGTCCAAGGGGTATAATCAATCAGTGTCTGTTTGGATTGGATGGATTTCTTGTCATATCAATTGTTGAATATTTTGAATATCACCCTGTAGGTGCATATTGTTAACACTGCATGAATTTGTAAGAAGTTTTAGAAAATCAGGTAAAACAAATAACAGCGTGTGCTAACTATACACAGATTAAATATAACAACAAATTACTCAGGAAGTATTGGTGACGTTAATTTCTTAAGGTAAAAATGATTATGAATCATGGATTAGCCATGGGTATGTGAGTGCATCGAAATTTGATATTCCAATACTATTTTTGGATTTCAGCATGCAGTTTCTCAGTGCACGATAATTGCTTGTCTAGCCCTGGCTTTGCTCTTAATTAGTTTTATGGCCTTGGTTAAGTCACTTTACCTCCTAGGTTTACTTACTTCTTTGAGAAGTAAGTGGGCTGAAAAATTGTATCAGAATGATATCGTAGGGTAGGTCTATGGAACTGGAATGTATAATGCTAAGCAAAATGAGTCAGTCAGAGAAAGACAAATACCATACGATTTCACTCATATGTGGAATTTAAGAAATAAAACAGATGAACCATGGGAATGTCGGGAACATGAGAAGAGAGGGAAGTGGATCACAAGAGACTTTTAATGATAGAGAAAAAACTGTGGGTTGACGGAGGGAGGTGGGTGGTAGATGGGCTAGATGGGTGATGGGTACTAAGGAGGGTGCTTACTGTGATGAGCATTGGGTATTTATTGTATGTAAGTGATGAATCACTGAATTCTACTCTTGAAACCCATATTGCACTGTATGTTAGCTAAAATTTAAATAATAAAAAAGAGTGATATTTTCTACAGGTATCCAAAAATTCCTATACCAGTGGCCCCCAAACTAAGGACTTATATACAAAGAAGTCCCTAAGAAGGGCAGTCTTCAGGAAGGATAAAGAACGATCCTGGATCCATTTCTTTACAGTCTTTTGGCTCCACCCTCTACATGTGTGGACTTGATGCTCAATGATAGCGGAGTAAGAGGGACATTGCTTCCTGTGTCTTTCTTAAGCATGAAGGAGTACTCCTTCCTCCACCTTGTAAAGAGATTTCCCCTGAAATTTCTGGCCAAAGTTGTGTCATATGCTCCTCTCTAAACAGATACCTGGCAAGGAGAATAGGAGCATAATGATTGCCTTAAACTATACCATTCTTGCCCTCTGGTGGGGATGAGTCCAGCTTTCCCTGAATGTGGCCGAAAGAGATCATGGGTACCCAAACAAAATTGGGATTCTGCTAGGAAGAAGGAAGGAGAGAGTGACTGCTGTGTAGACAGTTATGATTCTGATTCTCTTTTTAGCAAATGCTTCTCCTTTTAGCAAATTAAACTATTGACCTATTTCCATTCTCCAACAGTCCTCCTTCCCTGCCTCAAATGTTACCTACTTGGACTTGAACTCTCAAACCCCCAAACAAGGATCATCTATTATATACACAAAAGTCGTGCAGAGGACAATTAAACAGATCATTCAAAGTTTGTTCTAACTCCAGTCCTTTCCTTATCACTCCATTGCTTCACGAAACTGTAAGAGGAAGAGTGGGTTAGTTCAGCGGGCTATTGCATCACACTAATCATGGCAGGGACCATGGATTTAATCCCCATGTTAACTAAATTGTATTGTTCCAGTTGTCTTTTACCAACAGTCTGCCAGATGCTGAGAAGAGTTCCTGGAGGACCGGGCAGTTTGATGTAGCTGCTACTGAGTGGGTAAGACATACTTTGGCAAAAGTCCAACAATTAGGATTTCACACAGGTGGACTGCTTGACTAGCACTCTAAAATAAGTGAGCTGTTCTTAGCCAGTCATACCGTTTCACTGTATTCTCACAAAAAGGCAAATTCAGAGAAGATTAGTGAGGTGTTGAGAAAGTAGGGGGACGAAATCCACAGATTAGCCAATACTGTCTCCTTAGTTCCTTTCCCCTGGACATTGTGACTGGGTTTGATGGTTTGTATTCTGATGCCTTTTTCTGATTTATTTCAGAACCTAACCTGTATCTATCATCCTAGGTCTATGGAAAAGTCATGTTATTAACTAGAATACTGAGTTTGCAATCAAGTATCATCTACAGCTGATAGTGGGTTCGGAGGCAGGCTCAGGGTGAAGTGAGCTCCTCTGTAACCCCGTGGAAGATTCAGCGACAGGCACAAAGCACAGCTCAAAAATGTCTTCTAGAACTGGTGGTGCTCTTGCTCCCCAAGGAAACATGTACTTTCTTTTTTTTTTTAAATTTTTTTAACGTTTATTTATTTTTGAGACAGAGAGAGACAGAGCATGAACGGGGGAGGGTCAGAGAGGGGGAGACAGAGAATCCGAAACAGGCTCCAGGCTCTGAGCCATCAGCACAGGGCCCGACGCGGGGCTCGAACTCACAGACCGCGAGATCATGACCTGAGCCGAAGTTGGCTGCCCAACCGACTGAGCCACCCAGGCGCCCCTGAAACATGTACTTTCTTCTAGTAGATTATACCCTGGTGATTCTACCTCCTAGTCAGCTTGTTACATACAGACAGATAGTTGAACAGTTTCCCATAGAATGTATTTCAGTTTGGGAAGAGGTATTTTATACTGCAGTAATTCAAGCTTCTTCACATTTGAGATATGGTTCTGGTAATATGATTATTGATCATTGATTTCACTACAGATCAAAGATTCATAGTTGGATCAAGGATTGCAATATTGTAAGACATAGGAAAAATGTCTTCTAAATTGTCCTAGAACAAGTCAGCTCCTGTGGTCCTGGATAACTTTCAAATCTTGAGTGACTTATTATCCTTTTCCTTATATTCTCCCTTCTTTTGGATTGAGGGTTTTTAAAAAAATTAAAAAAAAACTGTTCCAATATATGTTCCTTTGTTGACTTATTAGCTACCACTCTTTTTTTTTTCCTTTTTAAAAGGGTTGCTTTAGAGTACAAAATGTATTCTTTAACTCACCACAATTTACCTTGAAGTAATATTACACTTCACATTCTGTCTTTCCGGTCTTTGTGCCATTATCATACATTTTATTCCTAAATATGTTATAAAAGCAAAAATATATTGTACTTTACTTTGCTCTTAACAAGTGAGTTATCTTTCAAAAGATAACTTTAAAAAAGATCATTTTAAGATATAATTTTAAAAGATTGAAAAATTATAAAACAACATCTTTCATATTTACACATATGTTAACCATTTTGGCGTTCTTCATTCCTTTGTGTATACCCAGATTTCCAGCTAGTATCATTTTCATCATGCCTGAGGAATTTCAATTTTCTTTGTAATTCAGGTTTGTTGGTGATTAATTTTTTCAGCTTTTGAATGTCTAAGAAACTTCTTTGTTTCCTCTCTATTTGTGAAAGATATTTTCACGGAGTATAGATTTCTACTTTGACACATCTTTTTTTTTTTTTCAGTACTTCAACGATAATTATCTACTGTCTTCAAGATTGCATTATTTTCACCAAGAAATCGGCTGTCATTCTGACCTTTGTTCCTCTGTATATGCTGTCTTTTTCCTGTGGTGAATTTTAAGACTTCTCTCTTTAATGTGTGTTTCAAGCTATTTAATTAACTGCATTTCAAACACTGTAGTTTTGGGGGGCTTTTTGCTTGTTTTTAATGTTTATTTATGTCTTTTGAGAGAAAAACGGAGAGAGAGAGAATCCCAAGCAGGCTTCGTGTTGTCAGCAGAGAACCCAATGCAGGGCTCGAACTCACAAACCCTGAGATCTTGACCTGAGCTGAAGTCAAGAATTGGATACTTAACCGACTGAGCAACCCAGGTGCCCCTGTTTCAGTGTAGTTTTATTCATGTTTCTTGTGCTTCGGCTTTGTTGAGCATTTTGAATCTATAGGTCTATAATTCTCAACAAAATTGGAAACTTTTTGTCCCTTATTATTCTTTTCCTTTATTAGCCTGAATGCACATATAAGGTTTTCATGGTGGTAGAAGACCATTATTACACACAGCAAATAAGCGTGTAGTTTCCCAGAGCCCTGATTTCTTAACCTTGGGATGAAGCAATGAGACCTTCAAGTTATTCTACATATACTAGTCTATATTGTAGGTGAAAACCCCAGAAAACAAACAGACAAACCTGAGTGCTTTGCTGTTTGGGAAGGATGTTTTTACTCTCTCTAGAATGTATATGAATCTCTCCAGGGGGAAAGATAAGACCACTGTCTCTAGCTTTACAAGGCCTTTACGATCTTGCGGTCCCAAGGCTCAGCTCCCCTCCGCTCCCCCGCCCCACACCTCATATACATTTCTCTAGAATTCTCTTACTATCTAAATTATCTTTCTAAATTTTCCCACGTTGAACATTTCTGTAAAATTTGTAAAATTCAGAAAGCTTTAACTGTGCAAAAATTTTAAAAATATATATATTATTTATAATTCCACAGGGGATTGCTGTTTTTGAAGAATAATGGATCATATGGATATTTACATTACATTCATATGTTACTATAATTAGTATGTGAATTATTATTGTTATTATTTATTAATATTATTATTATTAGAGCATTTCAGGTAACAACAGTCTTCAGCACTATTACTTCATCTGGAGACAGAGTGATTTGGGAAAAGAAAATTAATGAAATGTCTATGGAAAGCCTGTAGGACCAGCTGGTCCCCAGAGACTTTCAAGCCTTTCATTTATTTCCTCCAGGGTTAGAGGTATGTCACCACTCTGAATTGTCTTTTGAACAGTGAATATGCATCACACTGGTAACTCACCTGTTGGTCTGTCTTGGGGATTCAGAAACTGTTATCCATCAGCTTTGACATTAGTCTTTTTTTTTAAGTTTTGCTGTTTGTAATTACATGCTATTATCTGTACATTGTCTTGTCCCATGTTCTGAATTAATTATTGTTAATCTCCAAGGTTTATACTAAAAGTCATGTACTATTTTCTATGCCACTGAAATGCCTGGTTTATGTCCTTCCAGGCCTTTAAATTTAATTTTTAAATTTTTTTTTCAATTTATTCAAACAAAATAACAATTATTTTAAAGAGTTCATCCATTTCTCCCACTCCCCACACATTTATTTTTCAAATTGTTGTTTTCTGTTTTCCCTTTTGGGTGACTCCAATTATAGTTACATTAGCTACTTGAAGTCCCACAGCTCACTGAGACTCTATTTATTTTGTCCCCAATATAATTTCTCTGGTTTTCAGGTTGAATATTTCCTTTTATGATGTATTCATGTTCACTAATCTTTTCTTCTTCATTGTCTAATTTGTTGGTTCTACCCAGTGATTTTTTTTTTTGTCAAGTCTTGCATATTTTTTTTTATCTCTAGAAGTTTGATTTGGGTCTCATTTTATTATGAATGTCTTTGTGATTCTCCCTTTTTTTCTACTTCTTGAATATAAACGTATAGTTATAATAAAGGCATATGTCACTTTATTGTGCTTTGCGGATTTGCAATTTTTATAAATTGAAGATTTGTGGCAACCCCATGTCAAGCAAATCTATAAGCACCATTTTTCAATTAATATTTGCTCATTGTTTCTGTATCACATTTTGGTAATTCTTATAAAGTTTCAAACTTTTTATTATTATTATTATATTGATCTGTGATCAATGAATATGACTTACTGAAAGCTGAGATGATAGTTAGCATTTTTAGCAATAAAGTATTTTTTAATTAAGGTACTGCATTTTTTTAGGCATAATGTGATTGCACATTTAATAGACTATAGTAGAGTGTAAACATAACTTTTGTATGCACTGGGAAACAAAAAATTATTTGGCTCACTTTATTGTGATAATTGCTTTATTTTGGTGGTCTGGAACTATGGTCTCTCAGGTATGCCTATAACTGTTTTGATGTCCTTGTGTACTAATTATACCATGTGTGTCATTTCTGGACCTACTTCTATTGATTATTTTTTTTCTCTCTCCCATGTGTCATATTTTCCTACTTCTTTGCATGTCAGGGAATTTTTGATAGGATGACAGACATTGTGAACTGCACTTTCTTGAGTGCTAGAAACACTTATATTGCTGTAAATACTCTTGAGGTTTGTTCTGGATCTCAATTAAGTTACTTGGAAACAGCTTGATTTTATAGTCTTGCTTTTAAATTTTGCTAGGTAGAGCCAGAACCGTCTTTAGTCTAGGGCTAACTTCTGCCCATTACTAAGGCAACACCTTGCCGTGTACTCTACTTGATGCCCTGTGAATGATGAGTTTTTTACATTTTCTCTATGGGAATATAAATTAATTCTAGTCCTGTGTGAGTTCCAGAGGTTTTTCTCTCTGCTGCCTTTGAGGTGTTTTATCCCCTACCTTGGGCAATTTCCTCATGTGCATGTGCTGGTCAGTACTCACCCAAAGCCTTCCAGGGAACCAACCCTCTGCATATCTCTGGAGTATGTGCTCTCTTGCTCTCTCCCTCTTTTATTGAAATATAATTGACATATAACATTGTATTAGTTTCAAGTCTGTGACATAATGATGCAATATTTGTACATATTATGAAATGATCACCACTATAAGTCAAGTTAGCATTCACATTACATAATTCACATTACAATCCTATTACAAAATTTCTTTTCTTGTGAGGAGGACCTTTAAGATCTATTGTCCTAGCAACAGTCAAATACACAATGTAGTATTTGTAACGACAGTCACTTTGCTGTACAATGCAGCTCCGAGACTTATTTTGGAGAGCTCTGTCTTCTCTGGTACTCGGTCCTGTGAACTCCAGCCACTTTGGCTTCCCAACTGTGTCATCTCCTTGATTCCAAGAGCCTCCTGGGCTTCACCTGGATTCCCTCTCTCTGTGCTGAAACCTGGAAACTCCCGTGAGGCAGTAAGCTGGGAAATCATCAGGA